>NW_027040782.1:0-295000 GCF_037179485.1 Ochlerotatus camptorhynchus
TAATGCACCACCAACGCAGAGTGCGCCACGCGAGTTCGAGAAGAAACGTCAACCAAACCGTTTGTTTACATCAGAATAAGTATTTTCCGAACTTGAACGTCTGTTCTCTGTGGTCCAACTTCCACCAGAAACTTGTGTAAAGATAAGTGCGAACGTCGCTGTTACGTAGCGCTAGCATCCCCTGATTTCCTCTATAAATTTTTCCACTTTCGACCAATTTGGTGCTAGTATCGATAAATTATCTGTTGAAAATTTCCACTCGGCGCTACCGTCACTTAGTTTTTAGTGTAAGTTTTGCAACGCCAGCGCCATCATGTTGACAAAGAGGGTTTTTAAGTGGGGAGGTCGCCATTAGTGGCGCTTAAGTCGAATAGGAATCTTTACACAAGTTATTAGAGAGCTCAATGTCTGTTCTCTGTGCTTTAATGTAAATGGGAAGGGCAGTATTAGTTGTACTAGGGGTAAGACCCTAGGTCCGCCTAATTAGCGATTGACACGGGATATGCACATAATAATTACAATCTCAACGATGTTGGTGTTGTAGCAATTAATTTAATAACGGCTTAATTCTAACAGCTTAACTACAAAGAAAATAATCCGGCCACCCTGACTAGAACAACACATAGGGCAGTAATTCTTCTCACATTTCTTGCAATGGTTTCAAACCAAGTAGTTTCATTCCGTGATGAAGAACTTTTCGAGAAGAGTTGAACAATTTCAGCCTTTGTATTCGTTTTTCCTTTGACGATTCATTTTTCACATTTAGAGTTTGAATGCATCGGTTTGTCGCATTACTGTAATTCGAAAAAAAAAATATGAGGAACAGCATTAGAACACCGCAATCATCGAAACCCCCCCAACCAACTCACCATAAACCAAACAGATAGTTAACGAGAATGCACGCTTCCTGTTTTTCGGCTGCTTCCGTCAGTGCAGCATCATAATTAGCTAATTCGCAGATAAGATTTAACGCTTCAACTTCCGGAAGCAACTCCGGATTGCAGGTGCCATGATCTAGGCATTCATCGGCATTTTTCTCCAAGCTCCATAACCGACAATGAGTGTACTGCAGCTTAATGCCGCAATCGCCGTCCGTCTGTAGAGCTTTGTCCCAGTTGAACTCGTAGTCTCGCATCCGGCGTTGTTTCAGATCATTCACAATCACGGCCGTCGTACCGAGAATGGCGGTAATGTCTGGATTATCGGCAACATCAATTTTGGTGGCTAAATAAATAAAAAAAAACAAGTAATTACCACTTCATGTGAGTAAATAATAAAATTCAAACTACTGGTCTTGTTAATCTGTTTGTGCCTCATCAGATTTTCGGCTTCGTCCAGAATGTCCTTGAGAAATACAGCATTGCCTTTCCTGGTGCTCATGCCGTGTACCCGTCCGAACTTAACGTGACTAATGTCGGAAGCGTACGGTAGGTCTAACTGCTGGGCTATGGACAGCAGCGCTGCAAAATGATCAGTTTGTGAATTGTCCACCACGTATATGGCCTTGCTGAACTGGAAACGCTCGTAACGATCAATCAACGCGGCCACATCTCGTGTCAGGTATAAAGTGGACCCGTCGCTTTTCACTATCGGCACATTACGATTTCCGACCTGAATATGAACAAAACAAAAGATCAAGGAATGCGAACGATGACGATGAAGGTAGCTCATGCCTTAACGATTTTTCTACCGTCGTCTTGCGGGAACAGCGAACCGTTGCTTTGCAAAAGTGACACCACATGGGCAATGTCGTTGATGCCGTACTGTGATTCCCAGTGGAAGTGGTCGAACGATATTCCTAATCTTTGATACACATTTCTCAGCTCATCCACTGTGTACGAACGAAATTTATCCCAAGCATCCAAATCAGAAAACCTGCCTTGTTCCATGTCCGAGAAAATTTCCCTAGCCCTTAGCTGGAGTTTCTCGTCGTCCGTGGCCTTTTTGTACGCGTAAACGTAAGCTTCATACAACATCTCGATCGGGTTCCTCTTGATATCCTCTTCGGTAAGCCCCTTCAGGTCCACACCAAGTTTCAGATAACCAAACTGTGTGCCCCAATCACCGAGGTAGTTAAGTTTTACCACATCGTGGCCCAGGTGGTCGTAGATGTTGGCGAGAAAGTTCCCAATGATAGCCGACCGCAAGTGTCCGGCATGGAACGGTTTGGCAATGTTCGGAGAACTGAATTCGATCAACGTTTTCGGTGAATCTGCGTGCCTTCGTTTGCCAACGGAGATATCGTTGATGGTATTTTCGATGAATTCGTTACGACACAATCGTAGGATTAACTTTTTCCTCCTTCCTTCGTTAGCTATCCGGACATGATTAATGCGAGGTTCAGCGGTGCTAAATGCTACTGACAGTGATTTAGGGCAATTTAAATGGTCAGCAGCAGCGTTAACCGGTACATGTACTTCTGGATCTAGTGTTTCCTTCGAGACGTGATAGGATACCCGTGTGGCGTTCGGATTACTGCCGATGACCTGTGCAAGCTGAACAGATCAAAATATAAATGATAATTAAATGGTGAATGAAATAATGCCTATTTACCTTGCTGTAAAGTAACTTTCTGTAACTGGATGTCATTGTTGTGCAAAGAACGTTTGTAATTAAAGTGTATCGTTACCGGCACTGGATACCGTGTGATTATAAAAAATTACATCGAGAAAACATGCACAACACTCGCAAAATTTACGTTCTTTTGTTTTCTATTGAACTGTCACTGGAAATACACGGCTAAACAAAACAACCCAACGGTTGAGTTCTTTAACCCTAAATGCAGTGGTAACACTGAAGCAAAACTTCCATCGCCATTGACGAGTGCACGGATGGATTTGAGTTCACTCACTCGACAAAAAGTGACACAACAGCGGGGCCCTGTTTACTAAAAATGAACACATGAATAATGCTCTCGTAACATTTCAAAAGGGCCTATCAACTTTTGTAAATAATTTGCTAGGTCCTTTTCACGAGAACCGAAGTACGCCCACGCAAACCAAGAGCACTATCGGGAAGGGGAGCATTTCCTCTGCACGATGGTGTTGTTAGTTTACGTGAGCGTATTCGGTTCGCGCGAAAAAGGTTTAACAAGTTTTATGTACACAAGTTGATAGACCCGTTTCAAATGTTACGTGAGTATTATTCATGTGTTCATTTTTAGTAAACAGGGCCCCGCTGTTGTGTCACTTTTTGTCGAGTGAGTGAACTCAAATCCATCCGTGCACTCGTCAATTGGTGACATCCTTTAAGGCTCTGAACCATTCACTGAGGCAAATAGACTTAAGAATTTCATAAGACTCGACTTATGAACGACAAATATGAATTTCATAAATGCGACTTATGAAAGATTTTTATCTAACATAACGTAGCTCTTATACGCCTTTAGCCATTCTATTTTTCTTAAGCGTTGAAAGACGAGTGGTCAACACACGAGCTCCGTAATCTCAACGTTCATGGTTCGGTTCCAGTCTGCTCCGATTTATTATTTTTTTTGTTAACATTATTTTTCATAACGCAAATCAATGCAATTCATACTGATTTCTTGTGGCTAAAATTCATAAGTGTTTCTTATGGAATTCTTACGTTCTTTTGCTTGCGTGTTTGGTGGATTATTTTAGCTTTTTGTTAAAATTTGACAGATGGAAAGTTATCGATTAACCCTCCTAGACAATAAGTTAAATTTTGACAACTTTGGCTAAGTTCTTCTCGAAAACCGGTCGATCAAAAGCACAGGGATTTTCGAACATAGAAAATTACTTTCGAAATGTCACTTTTAACTACGAGTTAAATTTAACTCGGCAAATAGTTCACAGCCTGAATTTAATTAGATGTCCGCATAAACGCAAACCATAACTTGACCTTATCTAAAATGGTTAAAAATTGTTTATAATCTCTGCTAAACTTTAACTGAAATGGTTATGGATCTTTACATGAACGTATAGTGATAAAGTTTTAACCATATGTATTATGTTTTTTTGGAAGTGACTCTTACAAATAATGGGTTGTTTAAGAATCATTACAATTCCAAATTCTTGTTTTCTTCATACATTTTCGGAAAGACAACTATATTAGAACCTTTTACATATAGTTTGAGAGCTTTAATGGTGATGGTTTTGGTAGTCGGTAAGGTCCATGAAACGGGTAATGAGATAGCGGACTCATTGGCTAAGGTGGGCGCTATGGAAGGCGATATTTTTGAGCGACAAATCGCCTTCAACGAATTTTTCTCCATTGCTCGTCAGCAAGTCCTCATCAGTTGGCAACAAAAATGGAATGATGGTGAATTGGGAAGATGGTTACATTCTATTCTCCCACAGGTGTCGAACAAACCATGGTTCAAAGGGTTGGACATGAGCCGCGACTTTATACGCGTTATATCAAGGCTTATGTCCAATCACTGCTCGTTAGACTCGCACTTCTATCGAATTGGGCTCTCAGGCAGCAATTTATGTGCGTGTGGCAGTGGTTATCACGATATCGAGCATGTTGTTTGGTCATGTACCTTACACCGTGTTGCCAGATCTGAGTTATCCACATCCCTCAGGGCCCGAGGAAAACAACCCGCGATACCCGTTAGAGATGTCTTGGCGAGCCGCGACCTCGACTATTTGAATTTAATTTATGTGTTTTTAAAACGGATAGATTTGAGGATTTAGTAGTTAGTGTCATCTTGTGTTCTCCCAAGTTGTTAGTTGCCCATCGGTGTACCCCCATGTTTGTCTTTTTCATCAGAGTGTCGCCTAGTTCCAGATCAAGAGCACATTGCTCTACAAACCTTGTTACCCCTAACCTCGAGATAGCCGCAAGTAATCGGCCCCCGCTTTACTAACGTTAGTTTTAAGTAATTTTGTTGTCTAAACAATGAATATCGGCTCCGCAAAGCTACAGCAAATGAGCCTGGAAAAATAAACGAATTATTAAAAAAAAGGTCCATGAATGGTTTTATAACATCGATCAACTTAATGTAGAATATATCGCGACCAGGCAACCAATTCGTGATATATAGCGAGGGGGACGACTCTATCTACGATGCAGAAAAGATTGTGTTTTGCTGTGGCTAGCTGCGCGCACGCTGAGTAGATAGAAAGAAGATTGATGACGATTCTGAAGATTTCCTGCAAAAAGATGATGCGCGATGCAAGTAGATGCGAGAAATGAAAGAAGATTTTTAGAAGATTTATTCGCTAGTGTGAGATTTGTTGAGCATCTAGACTTGAGATTTAGATGTGTCGCCCCCCTCGATATATAGTTATGGACATGCCGATGCTCTACCCACGTCCACCAACCAACCGACCGTGGCCTAGACGCTGACTCAACAACATCCCCGTATTCGACTCCATGCACGAGGCACCTGGCGACAAGAATCAGCATATCACACCACATGGATGGAAACAGGCCAACGCTTACTCGACAATGCACTTTGGACACCGAAGAATTCGATGACCAGCAATTGTCAACATAGCAGTTGACGATCGGTTACCACCCAGAGGAGTTTTGCTGAGACAGCAGGAACAACAAACAAAACCAGTTGCAGAGGCAGGAGCGAGCTTAGTTTTTGTTAGGTTCTAGTTGAGAAGAGTTGTTGTTCAGATTTAGTGTTAAAAGTTAAATGTAATTACCTTTAAGGGAATAAAGATAATTATTTTTTTATGTTGCCAAGAATTATCCTGGCATAAGTGGCGCAGTCGTTCGGAGCACTCTACAGTGCAGTGTAATTGGCTAGTTTTGATAGACTCTAGTGCAGTGAATGCCTGACCCGTGGTGAATTCGTGAACCGGAGAAAAATCGAAAATTAGTGTCGGACTAACGACAGCGGACGTGCCGGTTAGTAAGCCAAAGTGACGTGATATTGGATAGTGCGGTACAGGAAAACTAGTGAATGTAAAAACCCGATCCGTGGTTAGAGCAGAAACAGTGACCTTCATCCCAGCTACGAAGATACACAAACGAAGTCTTACGCCATCCCTCAACCCGTAGGTGACTTGGGACGCCCGTTCCAAGAAGCTGTGTTGGTGGTTTTCAAACCTTTGAGAGTGCGACCGTAAGTAATTTAATTTAATTTACCCCTTTCATGAGCAAATTTAATCCGTTGCCAAAAATGGAAAATCAAATGATTGACCTGCAAACAGTGTACAACAACATGCTTAGCATGGAACAGAGGCTAAATGCTCTGCAAGTAGAAAACAATAATTTGCGTGCAAATCAAAACATGCAACAGAATGCTCCACAACAAGCATCTGACATTTTTCGGATCCCAGATCCGATCAAATCATTGCCCAGCTTTGACGGCAAGAAAAAACAAGCTTCGGCATGGGTCCAGACCGTAAGGCGAACCCTCGAAATGTTTAGAAATCGTGTTCCAGCAGAAACACTTTCGATGTATGAACAATGCATCATAAATAAAGTTGAAGGCGATGCCAGAGACACATTATGCTCAAATGGCAACCCTCAAACATTTGAAGAAGCAGCATCAATACTGCTTGGTAGCTTCGGCGACAGAAATACTATCGCCACCTACCAAACTCAAATATGGAATATGAAGATGACAGATTCTCTTCATAATTACTATCGAAAATCAAAAGAAATTATGGTAAATATAAAATCCTTCGCTAAGGAAAACGAAATTTACAGAACCAAATGGAATGCAATAAACGAGTTCATAGAACAGGAATGTTTAGCTGCATTTATTAATGGCTTACATAAACCTTATTTTGGTTATGCACAAACTGCACAACCAGAAAACTTGGAAGCAGCGTACGCCTTCCTCTGCCGTTTTCAGTGCGCTGAACAAACTAAGAAACAGACAAACCAATTGCCGAATTCAACACACCCCCAATATACAAATAAAAATCACAATTTCAGGCAAAATAAACCGTTTGTCAATCCACAACAAAAGTCAGACAGATCCAAAATAACCCCCCATCTCTAAGGTCAAGGCAAGGAAAACTGTTTAATCACGACTCAGAACCCGTAGAAGAAAATCTAGAAAATCAAGAGCAGGAAAATTCGGACTCTGAATCTGAGTACGAGACAAATTTTCAAATAGATATTCACAACAAACCATCGAAATGAATGCTATAAACGCAAGATTAAAACAATACGAATCAATTATTGCAAAATTAGAAGAGAACCTCAATATTATAGAATTAGTTACCATTCTTAAACAAAAACAGGTTCAATCTCATTCCATTCTTGAAAACTTGACAACAAAATCAAAAAGAACAAAAAGATCGCTTAACTTTTTAGGATCTACCATAAAAATGATTACTGGAAACTTAGACAACGAAGATTTGTTGCAAATTGAAAATCAGTTGGAAACATTGAAAAATTCTAATAATGTACTTATTACTGAAAACAACGAACAGGTTAAGATAAATGAACTATTTGAGAGTAGAATGAATAATCTAACTAAAATGGCTTATAGACAGACTAGGGAAATAGAAAGTATCATAAAACAAAATATTTTAGGCTTAGATAGGGCAGTAGATTGGAAACATGTACTGCATGTACACAACATTATATTCAACATCGACATGGTTCAACATCAGCTGACAACAATTTTCGAATCCATACAATTGGGTTCTTTAAGGGTATTGAGGTAAATGCATATTCGTAATCTGCATTAAAAATAGAACCCAAACCCAAATTTTCATCAATTTTGGTACACTGGAACTATTTTAAATAAGAACGATTACATTTGCAAAAATCACCTTATTAGCACCCCTCGGTGTCACTTTGTATGGGAGTGAGCTGTCAGTTTGTCAGTTTAGTGCCAAACAGTAAAGTTATTATTTTGCTTTAAATCTTGATTTAAAAATCGAGATGAATGTGTGTGGGCTCGAAAAAAATATCGCTGTGTTCAGAAAACGAACCTCTTTCAGATAATATATAAAAACCGTTATTTTTTTTTTTCTAAAATCAAGAACCCAATTATCGAGACAGGGTGTCATATCGAAAGCCTTATTACAACTGTTGGCGCCAAAGACGACGAGCTGGCCACCCTGATCACGGACGTTCCTGAAGGGTGTAACGCAACGGTCGAAGCTGTCAGTGTCAGCGAGTAAGCGTCTGGCAACACGATCGAAGGAGCGGACTTCCGGAAAAAGGAGAATAAAAGGCAGTGCAAGCAAGCAGTGAACACGCAAGATTTTGCTACAAATAAAATTTGTTTTCCTATTACTACAATAATTAAACTATATTGAGCTAAAGTAGGGATAAAGGTAACTTGTTTATAACTAAAATTTCCTTATGTAGACTAAAATTAATTGCCTTAAAAATATTGATTCCTAGTTCAGTGAGACCTAACCTAACTTAACCTAAATTCGGATAAAAGGCCCTAGATCACGAAAGGCCACTGATTAGTAAGTACTGTTGAAGAATTATATAAACTTAAACTAATTGTAACCCTCCGTAGCTTTGAAGCTGTAACGATAATAAAACCGCTATCAAAATCAGTGCGGGCCTTTTTAATCCGACCGACGCAACAATCTTCAAAGTAATCACCACGAGGTGATTTGAATTGAGTCAGCAAAAACTTTTACCACCATGGAGGAGGAATCGAATTGTGCGGTATGCAACCATCCGGATAGCGCGGGGGACATGGTCCAGTGCGACCAATGCGATGCATGGCAGCATTTTACGTGCGCCGGAGTGGATGGCAGCATAATGAACCAGCCGTGGGTGTGTGGAAAATGCGACGCAAAAAACAATGATGACGCGTCGTCAACGAACAGTGTGTCTAGTCGGTACAGTTCGGTGTCGGTGTTTTCCGATAGCCTCACCCAGCTGATGGAACGGCAGAAACTGGAACGAGCTCGGGCAGAGCTGGAGCTGAAACGTAAACATTTGGACGAGCAGCAACGATTGCTCGATAGAGCACTAGCAGCGCAGCAGACTGACGGTCACAGTAGCAGTGTTTTCGCTCGTGGCCTCAACGAATCGCTTGTTTTGCCGTCACGCACGATGGGCAAACCTTCCAGCGCGGTGCCGCAATCAGCAGCAGCAGCAGAAAATGTACGTCGTAAAGTGACTCGAAAAGATGCACCTGCCGAATCGTCGCTCGTTACACCAATGGTGTCGATTCCTGGGGAAGGGTCGCCAGCTGTGGAAAACGATTCTCAAAATGCTCTGCGAGAGCTGAAGATGCGAGTAGTGCAGTGTGAAGCCAAAGGAAAGCCAACACCTGAGCAACTTTCCGCCCTGCAGGCGCAGTTGGAGGCCTGCCGAAATCTGCTTGCAGGATTCCAGTCCAGTGTGGATAACCCAGTAGCCAGTCAGCCGAGATTGGAAAAGCAAACCGGTGCCATCCCAAAAGCATCCCGGACAGTGCCAACCGGTCCAGAAGGGAAGCGGTTCCGAGCAGAACGAACCGATGCTGTCGAAGAGGCAGCGGGAGGTAAACCATCAAGCATCTACTGGCCAGTAGGAATCCCGGTAAGCCAAACAGGCTTGCCGCCGGTAAGTGGAACATTCGGATCGACCGAAATTGATCCGAACCAAATGGAAAACTCAGGTAAGCGTCATGCCTTGAACTTGTCAGACAGACATGCAAACGAAATAGCCTCCCACAATCGCCCCACGACCAAAATAAATGAAAATACCCGCGAGCAGCAGCGTAACGACGCGCGCCCGGGATGTTTCGGTGTGTCTTTTGAAAATTCCCGTGAGCAGCAGCGATATCTTGACGCGCGCCCGGGTGCAATGACTCCCTTGACTATGTCCTACAGTGAAAACGAACCAAAATTTGTCCTAGAGCAGTCGCGTTTTCCTCCCGCGCGCTCGGGTGAATTAAATGAATTGTCTGTCCCCTCTCGTCCGTTTATCAATGTGCCCCGGAACCACGATGCTTCACCTCGAGTTACTAGTGGTCCAAAGCAGCAGCAGCTAGCAGCGCGGCAGTCCCTGGCCAAGGAGCTTCCTCGTTTCTCCGGTGATCCTGCGGACTGGCCTATATTTATTTCGAACTACCGCTATACTACCGAAGCGTGCGGTTTCAACGATGGAGAAAACATGCTCCGCCTGCAGCGGTGCTTGTCTGGGCCAGCATTGGAGACAGTTCGTAGCCGATTGGTGCTACCAGCAGCAGTACCTCAAGTGATTGAAACCCTACGTATGCGTTATGGTCGCCCAGAATTACTGATCAACGCATTGCTCCGCAAGGTGCGAGACATCCCAGCTCCAAGGTCCGATCGGTTGGAAGGATTAATCGATTTCGGGATGGCCGTTCAAGCGTTATGTGATCACATCGAAGCAGCGGATGAACAGGCTCACCTTTCAAACCCGTCGTTACTGCAGGAACTGGTGGCGAAACTTCCCGCCGATCAGAAAATGATGTGGGCGGGCTACAAACGAGGGTTCCAACACGTCGACCTGAAAACGTTCGGCGACTATATGGCATCGGTGGTGCAAGATGCATCTAGTGTGGTGACATTTGAACCCGATGGCAGAAAAAACAGTTCTCGTGATCGTCCGAAGAACAAGGGATTTGTGAATTCCCATTCGACGCAAAACCAGGGGACGTCAAGAGATTCAGCGAGTGAGCCGACAGCGAAACAATTCAACTGTGCATACTGCAACAAAGCTGAACATCGAGTGCGTGACTGCGAGGCGTTTATGGCGTTGAATGTGGATGATCGTTGGAGGAAAATTCGAGAGTTGGATTTGTGCCATACTTGCCTGTTCAACCACGGAAGGAGAGCCTGTCGAACTCAGAAGATCTGTGACGTAAACGGATGCCAGTTCCGGCACCATCCACTTCTTCATTCATCAAGAAGATCTCCGAAGGCATCGACCTCTTCGGTTGAGGTTGCGGAGAACCACACTCACTGCAATTCGAACTCGTCTACACTGTTTCGGATCATCCCTGTGACTGTTCACGGAAAGACCCGTTCGATCAACACTTTCGCCTTCCTCGATGAGGGTTCGGACTTAACTTTGGTGGAGAGTGATTTGGCTGAATCATTGGGCGTTACAGGCAGCCCACAACCTCTATGCCTCCGATGGACTGGCAACACTACGCGGATGGAGAAGGTTTCGCAGCGAATTTCTATCGAGATTGCTGGCATGGGACAAACTAAACGGCAAAAGCTCAGTAACGCGAGAACAGTGCAAAGCCTCAGTCTTCCGTATCAAAGCTTCAGCGCGGAAGAAGCCGTGAAACAACATGCGCATTTGAAGGATATTCCCATCAGCAGCTACGAGAATGCAAAGCCAAAAATTCTCATTGGTGTCGACAACCTTCGTTTAGCGGTTCCGCTGAAGACTAAAGAGGGCGATGGAACTGGTCCTGTGGCGGTAAAAACCAGGCTGGGCTGGTGTGTATACGGTCCACGCCGGAACAACGAAAATGAATCCCACAACTTTCACATCTGCAAGTGCAATTGCGATGAGGATCTTCATGAGACCATCAAAGAGTTCTTTGCCGTAGAGGGAGCTGGAGTGCAGCAAGCGGACGTTCCGTTATCGAAAGAGGATGAACGAGCGTTAACCATAATGGAAGCTACAACCCGGCGAACGGAGAATCACTTTGAAACGGGGCTGTTATGGAAGGAAGACGAGTTCGAATTTCCTAACAGCTATAACATGGCTCTGCGCAGACTAGAATGCCTCGAGCGCCGAATGGAACGTGATCCGGTCCTGAAGGAGAACCTCCACAGAAAAATCGAAGAATACGAAGAGAAGGGCTACGCGCACAAGGCTACGAAGGAGGAGTTGGATGCGGCTGATCCTAGGAGGATATGGTACCTTCCGATTGGAGCGGTTATGAACGCCAAGAAACCGGGAAAAATTCGAATCATTTGGGACGCCGCTGCAAAGGTGGACGGCGTATCACTGAACAGTGCTCTTCTCAAGGGACCTGATCAACTATCTTCTCTTCCGGCTATTCTATTTAACTTCCGACAGTACAACGTGGCAGTGAGTTCGGATATCAAGGAGATGTTCCACCAAGTTGGAATTCTGAAACATGACAAACACTCTCAGCGCTTCCTGTGGAGGTCCAGTCCGTCAGAAGAACCCGTCATCTATCTGATGGATGTCGCTACATTCGGGAGCACTTGTTCGCCAGCATCAGCGCAATTTGTCAAGAATCGGAATGCCGAATTGTACGCTGAGCTATATCCTGAAGCAGCAAAAGCGATTATCTATGATCACCTAGCGATTACCTAGCGAGTTTCAGCACCGAAGAGGAAGCAGCGAAGGTGGCGAGTGACGTGCGTTACGTTCACGGCAATGGAGGATTCCAGTTACACAACTGGCGGTCGAACAGTAGCGTCGTACTGGATCAGCTAGGTGAAGTGCAGCACGAACCAGCTAAGCAGATCAACCTGATCGATGGATCGAAAACTGAAAGAGTGCTCGGTATGCTATGGAGTCCGTCAACGGATGAGCTCAGTTTCTCCACCCAGATGAGTGACGAGGTGCAAACGCTGATGAGCACAGCAACGCGGCCGACAAAGAGACAGGTCTTACGCTGCGTTATGACACTATTTGATCCTCTTGGATTGCTCTCGCCGTTCGTCATCCACGGAAAGGTGTTGATACAGGATCTGTGGCGAGAAGGAACTGGATGGGACGAACGAATCAGCGACGAAGCCTACGCAAAGTGGCAGAGGTGGGTACAAATGATCGAGTACATTGCCGAAGTCCGAATTCCCAGATGCTACTTCCCTCATGCCACTCGAAGGACCTATCAAGGCGCAGAAATGCACGTTTTCATGGACGCTAGTGAGGTAGCTTATTCTTGCGCAATTTACCTGCGCATTTTTAGCGAAACAAGTGATCCGCAATGCTGTCTGATTGCCGCCAAATCCAAGGTCGCTCCATTGAAGCCATGGTCTATCCCTAGATTGGAATTGCAGGCATGCGTTTTGGGAGTGCGATGGTCAAAGTTTGTTCGAGAAAATCATGATGTGTCTGTGTCGAAGGTAATCTATTGGACGGATTCCAGAACTGCGCTAGCCTGGATTAAATCCGATCCGCGTAACTATATACAGTTCGTTTCCTGCAGAGTGGGCGAGATACTGGAGCACACCACAGCGAGTGAGTGGCGGTGGGTACCTTCAAAGTGTAATCCCGCGGACGAAGCGACGAAATGGGGAAGCGGACCTTACTTCGACCACGAGAGCAAATGGTTCCACGGACCAACCTTTCTAAAAGTTCCCGAAGAAGAATGGCCCCGCTCCAAGGAAGCGACATCGACAACCACGGAAGAAATGCGTGCATCAGTCCTGCACCATTGCTCCTTCGAACCAATCATAGACTTTAACCGTTTCTCCTCCTGGGACAGATTGCAACGTGTGACAGCTTATGTTCTACGGTTTCTGCACAATGCGACCGGCAAACTGCCGAGGTTCACAGGACATCTGCAACAGTCAGAATTACAGGTAGCCGAAGAGATCATACTCAAACTGGTGCAGCGAGAAACCTATCCGGATGAAGTTGCAGCACTGTCAAGCAAACTGCCCAATGAAAGCGGTCAGAAGGTCATCGGGAAATCCAGCGCTATCTATTCGCTAATGCCGATTATGGATAAGCAAGGCTTGCTTCGAGAACAGGGTCGTATTGGAGCCGCCAAGGACGTTTCTTACAACGCGCGTCATCCAGTGATCCTTCCGAATAAACATCGAGTCACAGAGCTTCTGGTGCATCGATACCATCGCTACTACCGTCATGGAAACTCTGAAACGGTAGTGAATGAAGTGCGCCAGCGGTACGCGGTTCCAAGGCTGCGGGTGGTCGTTAAGAAGGTGAGTCGCGATTGCATACCCTGCAAAATTCATCGGGCTCGACCAGCAGTTCCTTCGATGGCACCGCTCCCTCAAGCTCGCCTAGCCCATCATGAACGAGCCTTCACTTACACCGGAGTGGATTATTTCGGACCGCTGCTTGTGAAGCTGGGAAGATCTACTGTCAAACGCTGGGTTGCACTGTTCACATGCCTGACCGTACGGGCCGTACATCTAGAGATTGCGTATGCACTATCGACGGAGTCGTTCATCTCATGCGTCCGTCGATTTGTAGGCCATCGCGGACCACCAGCCGAGTTTTTTAGTGATAACGGCACAAACTTTCAGGGAGCCGAACGTGTACTACAACATCAGATAAGCCAGGGACTGTCCGAAAAGTTTACCAGTGCCAACACCAAGTGGACCTTCATCCCGCCAGGAGCACCACATATGGGCGGAGCGTGGGAACGCCTAGTACGATCCGTAAAATCTGCCATGGGAGAAGCGTACTCCGAGGGGAAGCTTGACGACGAGGGGCTCCAGACATTGGTCGTGGAGGTTGAAATGATTGTGAATTCAAGGCCTCTGACGTACTTGCCACTTGAGTCCGAGGAAGCAGAGGCCCTAACACCGAACCATTTCCTGCTGCTAAGCTCAAACGGGGAGAAGCAGCAAGACAATTTGGAAGAAACTGTTTCGCAAACATTTAGCCATTTGGCCCGCGGTCAACTCCTGGGTGTTTCCTGGAAGTTGATTCAGCAGCAGCTGGATACATTCTGGAAGCGATGGTTAGTGGAGTATTTGCCGGTAATCCGTCGGCAACCGAAGTGGTTCGACGAAGTGCGACCGTTGGAGCCAGGCGATTTGGTGATGGTGGCAGAACCGACGAAGCGGAATGGATGGGAGCGTGGGCGAATCATTAGGATGATCCCGGGAGCAGGTGGTCGAAACCGACAAGCTGTCGTCAGGATCGGCACGAAGACGCCAGTGCGGCCGGTATCTCGGTTGGCATTGCTCGACGTGAAGGAGAATGGTGGAGTTCCGGAGAGCTCCGGACTATACCCGGGGGAGACTGTTGGCGCCAAAGACGACGAGCTGGCCACCCTGATCACGGACGTTCCTGAAGGGTGTAACGCAACGGTCGAAGCTGTCAGTGTCAGCGAGTAAGCGTCTGGCAACACGATCGAAGGAGCGGACTTCCGGAAAAAGGAGAATAAAAGGCAGTGCAAGCAAGCAGTGAACACGCAAGATTTTGCTACAAATAAAATTTGTTTTCCTATTACTACAATAATTAAACTATATTGAGCTAAAGTAGGGATAAAGGTAACTTGTTTATAACTAAAATTTCCTTATGTAGACTAAAATTAATTGCCTTAAAAATATTGATTCCTAGTTCAGTGAGACCTAACCTAACTTAACCTAAATTCGGATAAAAGGCCCTAGATCACGAAAGGCCACTGATTAGTAAGTACTGTTGAAGAATTATATAAACTTAAACTAATTGTAACCCTCCGTAGCTTTGAAGCTGTAACGATAATAAAACCGCTATCAAAATCAGTGCGGGCCTTTTTAATCCGACCGACGCAACAACAACCTTCCGAATTGGATTTTGCTACACAACTTTTGGAATCACAAGGCATAACGATTGAAAGCTACGATCAAACTTACGAATTCTTGGAACCCGTAGCTTTCCACAATGGTTCCAAAATAATATTCCTCATAAAAATTCCAAAACTTAGACAAGGTGAATATGTGCAACTCCATATAGAAACCATCGCCATTCGAGGAAAAATAATCCCGATAAATGCAACAAAAGCCATTATCGGCAATGATGAAACATTTTTGATCATTCATCCATGCATACATTTGCGATATCGAAAATCTTTTCAACGTTTCCAACGTTGCCTACATCAGATATTACGTGGAAACATTGGCAACTGCACCTTTACGAAGTCTTCAAATAAAACGGAGGTAAAGTCAATCAAGGACCTCGGAGTGTTAGTCAAAAACTCCATCAAACCCAGTCTACTCACGGTGTTTCGCAAAAACCCATTAATGGGTATTAAAACACCCATTTCCGCTAAAAGTGCCCCTCCTCATTTAATGGGTAAACTATGGTTTACTCTTTAATGGGTAAATGGGTGATCTGTCAATAAATGGGTGTTTTTTCACCCATTTTTTAAAATTGTGTTTGCCGCAAAATGGGTGAAAAAATACCCATTTTTTCAAAAGGAGGATGCAACCAACAATCAATACGAAACTAACGATTTTAAATTGGCTCACCACTTTAGTAGCCTATTGGTATTACGATTAACGTACCCTATTCTAGTTGAAATTCTATTACTACACTATGTTTGTTTTGATTCGCTATGAAAGTTTGACAGATAACATCAGGGGTGTGTGGATCAATGCAGAACATGCAGGGGTGAGTGAAATAGCTTGGGACTGTTTGGGACCGTTGTTCTGGTACTGAGTGAACCAAAAATAATAATGATTTTCTTCGGGACCCAGTGGTCTTAGAGTTACCTCTATGATGCAACCGCTTGGTTATTTGTCCTCGTTCACATAAAAAAACTTTCTAATACATTGGAAATAAATGCAGGTGTTCCGATCAAATTGTATTACACGAAATATTATGATACCATATTGGATAAAATTGTATTTACTCATCCGTAAGCCTCTCCAATGTTCGGGATTCTAACCCTTTCCGGAGATCGTCCATTTTCGCTAAAAAAAAAGCTGCTGACAGTAGCTGTTTGCATTCCCAATGAATCCGTGACAGAAATGAGACGATAAAATTTCAAAGTGTTTTTTCACCCATTAGTGGGTAAAAAATATACCCATTATTCAACCGGGAACTGATTCTTTAAATGGGTATTTTTTCACCCATTTTTTGACAGTTGCATACATGGTCTGAAAATGGGTATTTTTATACCCATTAATGCGAGTATGGAATTTCACATGGAAATTCGTCAATAAAAATGTGTGGAATTTTATTAGTGTGGTGTGTTTCAATTAAATCAATTCAACCGTTGTGCGTTTACGACTCCGATTAAACCCGGAAATGTATTTAATATTTACTTTATAGTGATTTCTAACTTGAATCGCATCGTTTAAAAAGCAATCATGAAAATAAATCATCACTAAACTGAATTTGTTTTTGAAAACCCCATCCAAATTACAAGCTCGGTTTTCTTCATGATCCGACAGTGGCCGTATGAATGCTCTCTGTCGATTTATTCTCAACTAAGTATAGATTTCTGTTCCGTGTATTTTTTATAATTAAACAATACCCCTTCCTTTACCGACGCCCCTGCTTCCAGATTGATTAACTTTGACGTTTCTTGTTCAACTTGTTTTTGTTCGTTTCACTCGTCGTCGTTCACGTTGTAAACACTCGCACATGTGGTGAATGGATTCCTGATTTTGTATTGAAAATTGTGTGGAAATTCTACCCAAGACCCGACTCCTGGCAATGGATTCGAACGATCTTTTCCGCAAGCTAACGTGCGGTGCAAAGTTTTCCTCGAAAAACAATCCTTCGTTGCTGAAGAGAAAGGTCAGTTGATTGGGGTGTCATTCCGTTGAATCCAACTGTTCATCTAGGTTTTGATTCCAGCACGTATCCGCCCCGAAGGTAGTCGAACAGCCAGCGGAGGTTAAGCTGGAGATTAAAGAGGAAGATGACGATTCGGACAGTTCCAATGCGGAACCGGTTCCGCAGTTCCCGCACAGCCCGTTGGTTCTCAGTAATGATGACATCAAGGACGAAATCAAATCCGAGGATGAAGCGGATCGAGACGAGGATTCAGAACGGAAGCGGATTCGGTTGATGTCTCCGGAGAAGCGCGAACGATATAATCAGTACAAGGTGAATCGCTTGAGAAACCTGCATCAAATCAAGGTAAAGAAGGGCAAGAAGTCCGTGGCGGATCCGATAGAGGATTTTCGTCAGCTAGCTGAGAGGTTCAACGTTTCCAATCAGTTGATTAAGAACATTGTCGAATGTGGCTACAAAGCCCCCACTCCAGTGCAGATGCAGGCCATTCCGGTTCTGCTGGAGGGTCACGCACTTCATGCCTGTGCTCCAACGGGTTCGGGCAAGACGGCCGCGTTTATGATTCCGATCATTCACCATCTGAAAAAGCCGATGAAGTGCGGTTTTCGAGCGTTGGTAGTTTGTCCTACGAGGGAACTTGCAAAGCAGACCCAACGGGAAGCGTTGCGGCTCTGTGAGGATATCAATTTGCGAACACACGTAATTACGAAGGTGGATGAAAGCACTACGGACTATGGGTTGGAGAGTAGAAAGCACTATGACATTCTGGTGACGACTCCGAACAGGATCTGCTTCCTGGCAAATCACGATCCACCGTTGATCGATTTGAGTAACATTCAGTACATTGTGGTGGATGAGGCGGATAAGTTGTTTGAGGAGTCGAAGAACGGGTTCCGGGAGCAGCTGGATTTGATTATGAATGCTTGTACGAATCCGTGCAAGGTGGTGGCTTTTTTCAGTGCAACGATTACGAAGGAAGTTACGGCCTGGGCCAGTGAGAATATGACGAATAAGGTGCGATTTTCGGTTGGGGTGGCCAATATGGCAGTGGATTTAGTGGAGCAGGAGTTGTTGTTTGTAGGACATGAAAGCGGCAAGTTGTTGGCCTTTCGGGAGATGGTGCACAAGGGTCTCACGCCACCGGTGTTGATTTTCGTGCAGAGTAAGGATCGAGCGCAGCAGTTGTTTACGGAGCTGATCTACGATGGACTGAATGTGGATGTGATTCATGCGGATCGTAGCCAAAAGGAACGTGACAATGTAGTGCGATCGTTCCGGGAAGGCAATATTTGGATTCTGATCTGTACGGAACTGATGAGTCGAGGAATCGACTTCAAGGGGGTTAATTTGGTGGTGAATTACGATTTCCCTCCTTCCACGATCAGCTATGTTCATCGGATCGGTCGGACGGGACGGGCCGGAAGACGTGGCAAAGCGATAACCTACTTCACCAAGGACGATACGGTCAACTTGCGATGCATTGCTCAGCTGATTAAGCAGTCGGGAGGAACCGTGCCGGAGTATATGCTAAAGTTGAGGAAAAGTTCCCAGCAGGAGAGGAAGAAGTTACAGCAGAAGGCACCGAAGCGCGCAGCCATCCGGACAATGCCGGCTTTCGAGATGCAGGAACGGGCCAAGAAGAAGAAGCTGATCGCTAGATCCAAGGCGAAAAAGGAAGGACGAGAAATTCCTGTTAGACAACAGAATAACAAGAAGAAACCTCTGCACAACGGCCACTCGAAGGGTAAAAAGCAAGCGAATAAGAAGAAGAATAAGTAAGGTAGGTTCTTTCAATATAAAAGTTCGGAAATTATACTTAGCCGAATTATTTTACTGTAGATTCTTCGAAAGATCTCCGACACATACCTACTAACATAGACTTTAAGGATCAATCACAGACGTACAAGGCACTTGAGATAAATTACCTAGCATTTTCGAACGAAACCGACCCCGGTTTGCCACTGTTCCGCTCGAAAAAAAAGAGAGACTAAAATAGACTTACTCGCACAGACAGTCACATGGTAGTTTGGGCATTTTGTTCGCTGGCCACGGCAGATAGCCGGCCGTTTTGAACACCCAGTAGTCGTAGGACACCTTCCCGATCAGCGCAATTAGCAGTATGATCTCCGTCGCTATCAGATAGTAGATGTAGTCGGTCCAATCGTGCTGCGATTGGCACAGTTTGCTCTCCTGGATCTGGACGATCTTGGTCAGATGCGTGTTTCCTTCGCAGTAGATGAGATCGTGGTCCAGCACTTGGGCTTTCTTGCTGAGCAGCCAATTTTTCAGATTCTTGGCCGCATTGCAATCACACGTCATCGGATTCCCTTCGAGGAACATGTACGAACCGAGGTCCAGGTTGGACTTGAACTGATAGGTTTGGATCGTTTTCAGCTTGTTCCGGCGGATCGAGAAAAACGTGAACCGGGAGATGAAGTCCGTTCCTTCGAGATCGCTCAGCGAGGTGATTTGGTTGTCATCGGCGTACAGGCGCTGCAGGGTGCTGTATGATTTCCCAATCAGGGCCTTCAGGCTGGTAATCTGGGGAGGGAAACAGGTTTACTGAAATCATAGCTCATTATTCATGAATTGCAAATTTCTTCCTACATTGTTGCTGGACACGTTCAGTGTGACCGTATCGGGTGGCAGATGTTCGGGGAAGTCCACCAGTGCTAGTCCGGAGCAGTCGACCTGAGTGGTGAACGTTTTCCTATCGGTGTTGTTCAAATCGAAATTGAGCCTTTCCAGGGCGCAGCTGCACCTCGACGGACAGTCGTTCTGAATTCGTTGACTCAGCAGGAGCTGGGGTAGCGGGATGAAGTCCGTTGAATCGAACCAATTGAAGGTACGATTCGTGAGGCAGAAGGTTGATGGTTCGTCGGTAAATTGGATTCCTTCCTTAAGCGATTCGAGAAGGGATTTGCACAGCATTCCTCGGTTGCCTCTGAAATGGGTGGAAACCGTTAGAATTTCTGATGTTTGGAACTTGCCCACCCAGCCAGCCTGGCTTACCTGATATCCAGCGTTAAATTGGTTACCATGGATGGAATCGCCGACAGATTGTTGTGGGATATGTCCAATGAAGTCAGATTGCGCAGCTCCCGGAACGCCCGGGGTTCGATCTCGCTGATGTTGTTGTTCGAAATGTTCAGACACACCGGCGAAGAAAAGCGTGCAAACGAACTGCTTATCTTCTGTATCGAGCCATCCGTGAACGAGAGCGACAGCAATTGCTTGATGTACTTGATGGAAACGTTCAGTACCAGCTCCCGGACGGTGACGTTTCGCATGTGCATGTACCGCCAAGTGGTAGCGTTCGGGACACAGGCGATCGCCTTGTTGATGTCGGTCACGTTGCAGCAGTACAGGGCACCCGGGATCAGGGGATCCTGATTGCATTCGCACTCCTTGGTTAGATTGTGGCACAGGTCGGGTGCCGCATTGTAACAGCCAAGCTCATTGGTGGGCGGAACCAAGGTCGTGGTAGTTGTTGGGACGGTCGTCGTTGAAGTGGTGCTGGTTGATGTTGTTGTTGTGGAAGTCGTGGCTTCCGTGGTTGTTGTCGTCGTCGTCGTCGTCGTAGTGGTTGATGTTGAAGACGTTATGGACGGTGTCGTTGTGGGTTCCGTAGACGTGGTAGTCGTATTGGGTATGGTGGTGGACGTAGTACTCGTCGAGCTAGCGATCGGCTCACGAGTATCGGACGGATTTTCTTCGCCGACGGCGACTGGTGCTGTTGCGGTACTCTCAGTGGATAACGAGTTTGATCCAGCATGATCTGCGACTATCCGGCTTTGAACGACGGTAGCAGCAACCGTTAGAAGCACCAGCAGCAGCCGTTTCAGGTGTATGGACATCTGTTTTTTTGTGAAGAGAGAGAAGGGAGACAAACAGACAAAGTCATAAATTTACATCAATTTGCAGCCTAACGATACTGAACGATGAGATACTGTCATTGCAAACTGTGTGTAAAACGGCCGGTAATTGATCCCATTATCGTTCGCCGTGTGGCTTTGTACCGGCATTTTCCTTGTTTGCATAACAATTTAGCGAACCGATATAGCCATTCTGCTCGTTCGCTTTCTTTATTTTTATCCGCGTGCATTGGGGACGAGAGACTGACGATTCTTAGCATTATGAAAGGCGGAAGATTCTTGAACCCCTTCATCTATCCTTTCCCTTTCTGGGTTGAAATGTTTGCTGAAGGTGGTGACCAGCGGCAGCCGGCAGGTGCCTTTAAACTGCTTATTGTGCAAATGGTTAGTAATAGATCGCTTATGACAATGACTACTGCCTATAATTGCATATAAGTCCCATATGGATTTTCGTCAATTTTAAGATACTAACTATCAATTGGCATCTACTTTCATATTAAGTGATAAAACTACGAATTTTGAAAACAACATCAAGTCAGATTGTTTCATCAAGCAAAGTAATCGCAAGTCAGTCCCATCCTGAAATTCAAGTTACAGTTCTGTTTTTTTAATCGCCATATTTTTCGCTAAAATAACAAATCATTGCAACTGATTTTAATTTGACAAAATGATCGATTAATTAACTATGTTTTGTTTTTATAATTAAATGGAAATTGCAGTTCCTAACTTTAGCAAACTGTCATTTTCTTAATGCCTACTTTTTCCATATGGGACTAATATGGGATTATAGGCAGAATATTGTTCATTAAAATATGAACAAGTACCGTAAGGTCGCCATCCACCGCTCACGTAGCCTCCCTTCGCTCACTGCATAAATATTTTAAAACAATATCTCTTAACTTGCTTTCGTAGCTTTTGATATAACCTTTTTTTTACGTAGGACTTCGTCTGTGATTTCTATATGGGAGTACACTTTTTGTGAAAACCGAAAATGGAACATGTAACAAATTTATGAAAGATTTTGAACGTTCATAACTCAGCTGCCCCTGGACCAATTTCAATAATTTTATCACCAATCGATCAGAAATATTTCTACGTAAATAATTTAAGACTATCATTTTTCAAAATGTCACTATTGAAAATAGCACTAATGTGCAACTATTGCTATGATAGTTAAAATTATCACCGATTGCCTGCGAAAAGCGATTTCCCTATCACAGATTTCAAAGTTGAATTCCATCCGGTCTCACCAAACGGTTCTCCAGTACACAACGAAAGGCTCCCCGGAAGCAGCTAGCTGCAGCCCACATCTGCATCCATAGAAGAAGAAAGAAGCCACACCGCTATTGATCGGAATCAGTAGCTCTTCGTGAGTCGCTGTGAGCCATCTATGTCAAGCGCGTCATACTAAAGAGTATAACCAGAGATAACCCCGCTCAAATTACTATTACTACACAAACACAAGCTCCTGCTGCAATTAACAAATAAGATTTTTTATATAAGACCACGTAGTCCTACATCACCATTGCGTACAACCCCATAGGACTGTCCATTGTAGTTTTTTTTTATCTATCGTTTATTTGTAAGGCTCAATCGCGTTAGCTTTACGGAGCCGATAATTCATTGTTCTTTGTTTGGAACAAAATTCATAATAGAGTAACAATAGACAATAGAGGGGTACATTGTCGCAGAATAGGAAAAGGGGAGGAGTTTGGGGGTAGCGTTTCGTTGTCTCAATTTATGTCCGGAAATACGGCTCTAATCGAGATTTGGAGGGTTTTTAGAAGCCAGCAATTTTCCCAACCCATTATTTTCAGAAAAGGTCCTAACCCATTATTTTCAGGCTGGCGGATATGAAATCGATTTATCTCCGTAAATACGGCTCTACTCGAGATTTGGAGGGTTTTCAGGTGTAAGAAATTTTTTTTATCTAAAATAAATGTCCCAACCCATTATTTTCAGGCTGAAGGTTTGAAATTTTTTAAATCGATTTATCTCCGTAAATACGGCTCTAATTGAGATTTGGATGATTTTTAGGTAGTTGAAGATGCTAATTTCTAAAAATAGACTGTAGTGGTAATTTTTATACGATAGATGGAGTAGATGAAAGTATAGAGTTGATAGTTCCGTTAGAGTACGGCTCTAATCGAGATTTGGAGGGTTTTTAGGTGTCAGAAATTTTTTCTCCCAAAAATATTGCGCATTTTGCACCAAATTAGACTCCTGTGCAAAAAATAATTGCACAGTAATATTTTCGCACATGCTAGAAAATTAAAAAAATCTACTTATTTGAAAGCAGTAACAGCTTTAGAACATTACTAGCAAGCTACACTGTTGAATTAAAGCTCTAGAAAGCATTAAGAAGCACCATATTTAACTTTTATGACCAGTGCGAAAATATTACTGGGTTCTTATTTTTACCTAATCAGGTGCGAAATCCGCAATAAAATGTCCCAAACCATCATTTTCAGGGTGGCGAGTATGAAAATCTTTAAATCGATTTATCTCCGTAAATACGGCTGCATACGAGAATTCCGTTGATTTTGGCGATCACGAAACCTTCGTACCGTAAAATGGGGCGAATAGAAACACTTTCCAACAAATTTTAAGGTGTATGTTCCACGATAGCTCACTGGTTCAAAATACGATTTCAGAATGTGATGGTTTTCGCGAGAGAAACACTCGATTGCGTCCGTCGTATACAATGTTCAGTTTATTTCTGTTGTTCGTTTCGTACAGTGCTGCCAGTTTAATTTAGAGAATAAAATATGATTATTTTTAGTGGCAAATATTAATTAAAGAGGTTTCGTTATATCACAACCGTTCAGTGTATAAAAATACGTTAGGTTCTAAAATCAATTCAATTACTCTAAAGTATGGGCACCGTCCTCCTTTATTGTTCCTGTTGCTTCTGTCAAAATACAACGGCTTAATCCATATTTTATTGGATAATTCCCTATAAATGTTATTATTCTACTTTTAATGATGAAATCTGGATCAACAATAGAAAAGGGCCCATCAGCATTTGTAAACTAACTGTTCTAAAGCCCTTTCCTCAGAAAGCGAAGGCCGCCCACGCAAACCAACACTATCATCGGATAGGGGAAAGTTTCCCCTACACGATGATGGTGTTCGTTTGCGTGGGCGACCTTCGCTTTATGCGGAAAGGGCTTTCGAACGGTTTGTTTACAAATGCTGATGGGCCCTTTTCTATTATTGATCCAGAAATTCAATATTATTTCAAAGAAAACGAAAAAGACAAGTTAATAATAAAAAGTAGGATTTTGAATCAATTTTTCTTGTATGTAACCTTTACAAAAGGATATGTTGTGTTAAGTGAGTTGAGTTGGCTGGGAGAAAAATCAAACTGATGTCGTTATTGGAGCACAACTCAATAACCTGTAGCGTCAAATGCGAAGCAAGATTATCTCCAATTAAAACTATTTTTCCAGTTTGTTTTTTTTCAAATAGGGAATTGCAATTGTAGACAACCAGTCTTCGAAAGAAGAACTTTCGAACCAACCCGATTTCGATCGGTTGTATCTAATGAGTTATACAAAACAGCTTTACAAACAACATACGGTGGTAATATAGTACCATCTCCTGCAACACTAAACATCACCGATACAGACGCTTTTGTACTGTTCATTACCCGTTCCGGATATTTGCAGCCACGTCTAGTTATAACCTTTCTTTTTCCCGGGTCATCACACAAGTTCGTTTCATCATAATTTAATTTACAATATTAGAAGGTGGTACATCTAGGAGTTCCTTAGATAGCCTGTTGAAGTAGTCGTTGATGATTTTGTGAGACACAGCAGACCGGTTCCTCTTAATATTCTGGCACATCCTGTATGATAACTCCTTCTTATGCCTTTTCAAAAAAGAATAAACAAAATCTGGTCCTGGCAGATTTCTCTTGAAGGATGAAAATTTCTTTTTCCGTTCTATCCAAATACTCTTTAACAATGCGGCGTAACATCCAAGTATCAACAGGATAACCCCATTCAGAGCAAAGTTTAAGTCTTTGGACTAACAAACCTTCGTCAGGAGTTGAGTTTCGAACGCCTTTGGATACGGTTGTGTCTAAATTTGCTCTCTGTTTTGTGCGTGCATTCTCTTTCATTGTTTTCGGCTGCATTTGCCGGATTAGTGCTGGCACTCTGCCTCCCAGACGGTTATACGTGTGTGAGTGGTGGTTTGCTCGCTTTCCGAGAAGTTTTAGAATCAAGAAAGAAAACATGATTCATCATGTTTGCAAAATTACAAGCATCAGAAGATTTGGCGCTGCGTGGTTTGATTGTTTCTCCCGAACCAAAAATTTGTGGCATCGCGAGTGAAAATTTTAATTTCTGTTTATTTACGCGGTGATGAGCACGGCGCTGATCTATTGTTAGGGTTTTGCGATGTGCATTGCTTTTGTGCACGGAGTGTCTTGAAAAAGAAAAGTGAAGAAAAGTGATATTTGGTTGTTGTGTGGTTGGAGTGGAGAGAAAAATATGCGTGGAAACATCGGGAATGCGCTCCCGGGTGAAGTGATTTGGTGAGTACGTTCCAGTTGAAGATTGTTGACAAGTGTATTTGTGGTGATGCAAATTATGGTTTAGATGACGCATGGCTTCAAACATTTTGTGTATCCAAATAAAACATATTACACACAGCAAAAAAATAATTTTGATATCACATCAAAGTGAATGCACTACAATCATGTCGAAAATTTCATGTAATTTTTATGACCACATAAATAAACAAATGCAGTAAAAGCAGCGTAATGTCAGTTCATGCATTGTATTAATGATAATTTTGTCCTTTTTAGCAAGTAATATTACACCATATTTTCGACATGATTGTAGTGCATCCACTTTGACGTGATATCAAAATTATTTTTTTGCTGTGCATACTAAATACGCACAGGGCATCGTCTGCTGACCATTGCCGCGGGTATATCGTGGGAGTCCCAGGTACCCGGTTCAAGCTTTAGTTGGCGGCGGTGGCTCTTCTTGACCTTCTATCCCCTGAGTAGTTAGTGTGAATAAGGGCGTCTATGTGATGTTTTGCTGTACCTGTTGTGGACATCTAGTGCATCCTGTTCCCTTAACTTGTTGAGGACACCCTGTCTTGCCTCAAAAGTTACCCTTTTTTTTTTTTTTTTCCTCTGTTCGGGACATAACACCACTGCGACCAGTAATTTGATCTATTGTAGTATATCCCGTGTCCTTAGTTTAGTGCATGTCGTATTACTCCATCACTATTGAGAAATGATGAAGTATTCGGTTTTGATACAGTTGTCATTCTTGCCTTCATCGCAAGGAATCGATTCTAACTGAAAGGTTCCGCTATTTATACCCTTCGGAGTTGGAACACCCTCCAAAGGCGCGCCCCTTTGTCAGTCAAAATTGGATTCCTTAACAACAAAAACAAGCTATGACACCGATAATGACCATGCATCAGAACCCTAGTCTTAACCACTTCAAACTAGGGAACAACGATTAGAAGATTAAGAATCACATAGATGAAGACTAACTAACTAATTTTTTCCATTGTTTCAAGATCATCCTCGGTCCAGGCAACCCGAGGACTTATCACTATCAACAAGGCATAAAAAGTAACAAGGACTAAGATGTGTTCCTTTGATTACTGAAAAATCCTGTTCCCCTAGTTTGAAGAAGTTAGGACTAGGAATCGGTGGTAGATCTTACATCCCGTAACGTACCACGAAAAGGTGATCTACCCACGTTACGGGGCAAAAGTTACCCTTTTGAAGTACTAGTCTTCACAACATAAAGGGCACCATTACAGAGCATGAGATTTGATCAAATTATTCGCAGTTCTACTTGTCCAACGCCCCCGGCTGGGTGAGGGATAGAGGATGACACACATACACACTAACAAACCTTCGTCAGATTCAGTAAGGCATGTTTGTCCGCCTTGGGGTTTGATAGCATTTCCTTTTTTTGAATGACGATAAATCACAGAATAGCTAATGCCGTACTGCACTGCCGCTTGGCGCAACATTTTTTTGTTAGCAACATCCTCAATGGCCTGCTTCAAAGTTTGTGAGTCTGTTTTTTTGTACGTTTTTGAACCTTTTGGTTTGTAGTTTCTAACCACTGTTTTCCTAGAAATAAGGGAGCAATATGTTGGTGTCGATTGCATAAAACGAATGACTTCAATTATCGGCGCCATTGCTTCTATTCGCCCCGTCAAAGTGTGAATCGGGATCCCGAATTTAAATATAAGTGATAATATCAGGCATACCATTTGATAACGGCACAAAAGCATTTGTAAACAAACTTTCTAAGGCCCTTTACACGCGAACCAAAAAAACGCCCACGCAAACCAATACCACTTTCGGAAAGGTGATAGTTGCCCCTATCCGATCATGTTGTTGGTTCGCGTGTAAATGATAAATACCTGTTGATGTTCGAATATTTCACTGTAGAAGTTTACACAATTGAATAATATAACTGCTACAGTACGTGAACAAGTTCGAATTAAACAAAAAGTGACTTTCACAGGTGAAGTTTTTGCGCACTAGCAAATACAACTGTCTCGAAGCACCGTTTTATGAAATTTCTAGAAAAATGACAGCAGGGCTGCCAACCCAACAATAGTGTGGCTGAACTCTTTCAGTAGCTAAGTAACTGGGAAAAATGTTGCAGGATGTTTTTTTTTCAAAATAATCTTAGCATAGTAGTAATATTTTTAAGGCTGGGAAGTTTTGTTTCTTTTCGCCCCGTTTTACGGTACGTGCTGGCAACCAATTCCAGAAATGGGATATCTGATGTGATGTTAATGGAACCCACCATCAGTGAGCAAGGATTACCAATGTCTGCAGATACTTTTCCGGTTGTAAAGTTCTGCCTGATGGTTTGTTACAGCAGGGTGAATCAGCTTCATTAAAGACCTTTGGAAGACAAAATGGCCATCTGTAATCACGTGATAAGGGACTGGCAAATCCACGAATCTTCGTCCAGTCAACAAATCCTTATAACATATAACATACAGTAATGTTCCAATTTCGTCAACCCCTATGGATCCGAAATTTAATTATTTTAGATAAACAAACCCTATTATTTTAACTCTCTTTCATTGATAAGATTTATTTTTAATGTTTTGTTTGGGTGCTTCAAGATCTTGTTTTCTCATGCAATTTGTATTGTTTTAGAAAAGAGGGTTACTAATATTAATTATTTCATTTAATTTACCTGTACCAACGCATAGGAGTATTGAGCGAAAACCCCAAACTTGACAACTTCAAAAAAAATAGAACACATCGCCGATTTTGTGTAAAAAAGCCTAAATTTTCAAGGGAAAATACAAAAACATATTGCGGCCTCCATCCACATACCACGAAAACCATAAAAACAAAGACAATCAATGTTTTTCAATACAAAATCTTAATTTTTTAAATATTATTATAGTTTTCCTGAAAAGTATCTTCTATCTTTAATTTAATATTCTGATCTCTGAAATCGACCTAAATAGTTCAAAAGTTATGAATCCTTGAAAAAAGCCATGTTTGAAAACAAACAAAAAATCGATTTTTTGGACCACCCTTACATGGAAATTCGACAGTGAGCATTCATAAGGGCGTATACGCGATGATCGATTCTCTTCATCGATTTTCTCTTTGCATTGCTACAGCTAAGCGAAACAATTTTGTAGAATTTATTCAATGTAGAGTTGTAACAGGTTGCATTGGCCATCAAAAGCAACAGCAAACACACCGACAAACGTTAAATCTAGCGAGTTATTAACGAAAGAGAAAATCGATGAAGAGAATCGATCGTCGCGTATACGCCCTTATGAATGCTCACTGTCGAATTGTTATCCTAATGACAAAATAAAAATGAACGGCGCCGGTGGTGTAGTGGTAAGCGTGATTACCTCTCACCCCAGCAGGCCTGGGTTCAATCCCAGTCGGCGCCGCCGGGATGTTCTGAGGCATAACATCTCTGATCACGCCTTCCTTCGGATGGGAAGTAAAGCCGTTGGTCCCCGGTTCATGAGTTGATGGGTCGAAAGGTAGGGTCCAGGTGTGGGAGCTGCCTTCCTGGCACGTCGGTAGCCTTGGAAAACAAGATCGACGGAAAAAACAAACCAAAAGGAAAAAAAATAAAAAAGGGTCTAATATGTTGCGTTAAGGAACAAAACTACGATTCTAGAAATGGGATATCTATACCCATAAAATTGTATTGCAGCAAATGCTGCTCCACATTGACTGCAATGTCGCACTTTGTTTCCGTTGTCTACTGCCACAACAGTTGCTGTGCAGTGTCACAATTGAGAAATCCAACTTAAACTCCTGCGCGCCTGGTGGCAGGAATAAGCACTAACCGACGGTGATAAGTCTGTGACAGCCCTTGACAATTTCATTGATTGTTTGCAAAATTGTTTAATTTCAATGTAATTTCATGCAAATTTCTTGTCAGCATGAATGAACCTTGTACAAAATGTATAAAATTATTTTGTAATGCATTGTTCCTAAATAAAAAGCTACTTCAAGACAGTTAAATTACAGAAAACATGTTAAGGTTTGAAATCATCTGCCGATTAAACAGCAGACAAAGTTGGCCGACTAAATCCATCGACGAAAAACTATTAAATAGACCGATTGGTGTAGCACCAGACGAAAAACGAGTTAATCTGCTGATTAATACAAAGCACGATAAAATTCAGAATTATATACCATTATTACGAGTACTACTTTTTTGCTCGGATTATGTTTTGATTCCCACAGAAACTCGCTAGAATAAATACAAAATAATAGTTTTTGGTTGAAATTTCAAAAATGTATTCAGTTTGACACATTATTTCGGACTTATCACCGCTGCGATTGCAGCGCCACGGTGGCCGATTGAAACTTGGATTTGTCAATGATTAGGGTTTATTTTGGTTACCACCTCCATTAATGTTGGCCCGCCATCGCCTTCTTGTATGCTGGGCATTTGAAGACTCCCGTCCTGCTTCGTACAGTCTCTTGCAAAGTGACCCTTCTCCACGCACCTTCTGCACAGCTCAGATCTGTTTCGTGTTTTCGTAGAAGTTGTTTGAAAGTAAGCCGATTGCTCGGAGAATCCAAAAATGGCCTGATATGCCGTATCACTTTAAGATTTCTACAACACAAATCTCGGACAATGTTTGCGACATCGCTCATCAAATTAGAACTCCCTGCTTGGTGCATTGCAGCAAACGTGGAGTTCCAGTTTCATTGTTTAATGTCTTGTGGGAGCTGATATTTGTGCTCTTGAAATTTTGAGGTGATAGAGAATTGAGGATTGTCTTGGACTGTTTTTTTTGCTAAGCGTCGCACCCGTTTAATATGGTAAAACCAAGTTTAATTCGCCTAGTGACGGCCAACACGTGCCTTTTTCGTAAAGGTACGCTGATCGCTATGTCATATAATGGTAATTATTTTACACTTGATGAGAATTTGGTTGCAATGCCTAACTTTGTTGACAACATTCCCAAACTGAACGTTTTTCGTCTATTTTCCGATGAATTTTATTTTTATTCCGTAAATATTGACTTTACTTACCATGCGTAGCGTTTTCTGTTAATTATTCCCTCGATGTGACAACGGATTCAATTATACACTGTTAACCACACAGCACACTAGTGTGTCTGTGACAATACAAAACCGGTCCCTTGCATTCCTCAGTCTTCGACGGTCGGTGGATGCTGATGAACTTGTGTGTGCATTATAAGCGGTAATGCACCTTCAATGGCAATAGTTTCTACAAACAGTCGGAGAGATAAGAAATATTTCTTGTTATATTTTTGAGGGTAAGGCCGAACAGATGACATTCAGACTCTGCAAGTTGGAACTACATGAAGGAAACAACATTTGTCGTTTCGTTATTAAATTCGATCAATACGACAACAATCTATTCTTATCGGGAAATACGTTTCATTCACACCCGGAAAAAAATATTAATCTGAACTTCTCCGCTTTACAAACTTTATCACCCCCCAGAGTAAATATTGTCGCAAATAAACAGAAACCGACACGACAATAAAACCTTACGCCTATCTTTAAATCAAGCCAGGTACTACCTCCTACTTTGTACAAATAGATATTTTTTTCTCTTTTTGGGGAAATGCAAATAAACTCACGACCGTCCTAACAATAACAATGATAGTAGAAATTGGCTAAGTCACTTTGACAAATATGTTTAATGTTAATCCACACACTAACACACTCGAGCGACTCTGAGGGTTTCTCGACCATGCTCAATATTAGTGATTCATTGATGAAAACAAGTGAAAATGATTGCACGTTGAATATGCCACTATGTACCCGCATAAACGCGAACCATAAATTGACCTTACCTAAAATGGTTAAAAATTGTTTATAATCCCTGCTAAACTTTAACTGAAATGGTTATGGAACTTTACATGAACGTTTAATGATAAAGTTATAACCTTATGTATTATGGTTTTTTGGAACTGAACCTTACAAATAATGGGTTGTTAAGAACCATTACCGTTCCAAATTCTTGTTTTCTCCATACATTTTCGGAAAGAGAACTATATTAGAACCTTTCAACTTATGGTTTGAGAACTTTAATGGTAATGGTTATGGTAGTCAGTAAGGTCCACGAATGGTTTTGTAACATCGATCAACTTTATGTGGAATATATCGCGAATTGGTTGCCTGTAATTTACTGATTACCAATTCATGATATATTCCACGTAAAGTTGAGCGATAATACAAAACCATTAATGGACCTTACTGACTACCATAACCATTACCATTAATGTTGTCAAATCATAAGTAAAAACGTTCTTATATAGTTCTCTTTCTGAAAATGTATGGAGAAAACAAGAATTTGGAATGGTAATGGTTCTTAACAACCCATTATTTGTAAGGTCCAGTTCCAAAAAACCATAATACATAAGGTTGAAACTTTATCATTAAACGTTCATGTAAAGTTCCATAACCATTTCAGTTAAAGTTTAGCAGGGATTATAAACAATTTTTAACCATTTTAGGTAAGGTCAATTTATGGTTCGCGTTTATGCGGGTAGTGCTTACACAAATACAACACATCCCAGCTTTACGAGGCGCAGTGTGAGAAAACTGGATTAACCCGCTCTGGTTTCCTCTCTATCGAACCAAACTAGTTCACACGGTGTCAAAAACTGTTGTAACGATCTATTTTTAAACGCGAAGCTCTCAAATTAACAGCGAACAATCAAATAACGCATGGGTTTCGCACTACTGTGGGTGGGAGTTGACACTAGCAATTGGCGCGTCTAACGTCGGTTGCTTCCCGTTCGAGACTGATAGCTCTATAAACCACGACGATCACATCAACAAACCTTCTTCTAAACTGTCTAAACTAGAGCTGCAAAGACGTCGAAATCGAAAAGAATCTGGTGAATTAATTTATATGTGTAAGTGAGTATACGAGAGAGAGAGATCAATTCAACTACAGATATGTGCACTGTCTATCGATAGCATGTGGTGAATTCTCTCTGCTTTCGTCTGTATATTTGATGGTGTGTAGTGTTACGATATGCGCGTGATAAGCATTAACAACGAATGCATGATGCAGTTTGTGTTGACAGATTGAACATTTAAGCCTCGATGGAAACTACACTGAATTGCTTATCAATTAGTTCTAGGTGGCCTCAATCTAGCCGGTGTATTGTGAAAACCTAGTGGTAGTTTTCTGATGACCCTAATCTTCAGGCTAATGTTTCGTGGAAACTGGTTTGCTTTCGAGCGCACATGTTGGCTTCGCTATTCAGATCATGACTGATTTGCTTACGACATCTCCCTTTGATAAGACTATCTACCACTCTATCATTCAATACATTTAAAATTATTAATTTTTCTTGGGTAGCTTGCTTCTTACTTGTCGGTTGAATTCTGTACCAATCAGTAAATCGATTGAATGCTCGTTATATCTTTCATTATCACTGTTGAGCAATCTGTGACAGGATCAAGGACTGTTCCACGTCATGTATCTGACGGTGTCATCTTCACAAACACAGATTGACCACATTCTGAAGCGGTGGCGCCTTCCGATCATAGAATGATTTAGATTGCAATCTGGTTTTGATTCTGTGGCTCGGTACCCAAACTACAACTATTATTTTTTTTTTTTCGAGAGTTGATCAACTGCAGTCTTAATAGGCTAGCATCTCGGTTGGGCTCTCCATGCGATACACAATACTAACAGACGACTCGAGCTATGGTGCTCACTAGGTCACTGCAGCTTTTAGGCTCGTATTGTGATCAAATGTGTGTATTAGATTACGACCATAAATATGTGATAAATCATGTAAATGTAAATGGAATACAGTAATGTCCCGATTTTGTCAGCCTCCTTTTTTGAAAATGTTTTCCAATGTTCTACAAAACCCATGCCCTTTTTCAGTAATATTCTTGAACCTATTGCACCAAAATGGTGAGTGACAATCTGGAAGGAGCGATATACCTAGCTCCGGTCCTCACAAGTTCCTACCTCCACCTCCACGAGTCATATGATCACAAAAAACTGCCAGCTGAAACATGGACACAGCTGGTTGGCGTAGCCTGGGCAATGTTGTCAATCCGACAATAGCAGAGTGAATACTCTGGTATTCGAGGTGAAAACGCTCCCCGCCATTGTGGAGTTGGTCTCCTACTTAGCGTCCAGGCAAGTGCTGCGCTCATCAAGTGGGAGCCTGTCAATGAGAGGATAATCGTTGCCAGATTTAGAACACGGGTTCGTAACCTTACCATAATCCAATGTTATGCGCCAACCGATGCTGCCGAGCTACAGGACAAGGAGAATTTTTACAGTCAACTGAATGCCGTCGTGGATAAGGTTCCAAAGGGTGACATCAAGATATACACTGGCGACTTCCATACGAAGATCGGCTCCGACAACACGGACTATGAGCAACAATCAATACGAAACTAACGATTTTAAATTGGCTCACCACTTTAGTAGCCTATTGGTCCCAAGCAAACGATTAACGTACCCTATTCTAGTTGAAATTCTATTACTACACTATGTTTGTTTTGATTCGCTATGAAAGTTTGACAGATAACATCAGGGGTGTGTGGATTCGTGCAGAACATGCAGGGGTGAGTGAAATAGCTTGGGACTGCTTGGGACCGTTGTTCTGGTACTGAGTGAGCCAAAATTAATAATGATTTTCTTCGGGACCCAGTGGTCTTAGAGTTACCTCTATGCTATGAGCGTGTCGTGGGACGCCATGGTCTCGGCGAAATGAGCGAGAACGGTGAGCTGTTTGCAGAATTTTGTGGCAATAACGACATGGTGATCGGGGGCTCGCTCTTCCCCCATCGGCCAGTGCACAAAGTCACGTGGGTTTCCCGTAATGGACATACCGAAAATCAGATCGACCACATCTGCATCAGCCGAAAATGGAGACGGAGCCTTCTTGATGTCCGGAATAAACGCAGCGCCGACATCGCGTCTGATCATCACCTTCTAATCGGCGAAATCCGCCTAGGCATGGCGCGGATCCACCAACGGGAGGAGAGACTCGGGCGGCGGTTCAACATACGCCAACTTGAAGATCCAGCGGTAAAAAGGTCTTTTGTTGAAGAACTTGAGACTCGAGCTGCGGACGTTCCAGAAGGTGGCAGCGTAGAAGAACAATGGACGGCCATCAAGAATGCCTTTATAGAAACAAGCGAGAACAACTTGGGCGAGCTGCGCAGCCAGAGGAAAGAGTGGATCACAGATGAAACCTGGCGGAAGATTGAGCAGCGTAGAGAAGCAAAAGTCGCGATAGAACGGGCGAGAACCAGAGGAGCCAAGAATGAAGCCCGTCAACGGTACTCGGCTCTAGAGAAGGAAGTCAAGCGCTCTTGCAGACGGGACAAGCGAGCGTGGGTGAACTCCCTGGCCGACGAAGGGGAGAAAGCCGCAAACACTGGCGATATACGCCTCCTCTACGATATCTCACGACGCCTGAGTGGAGCAAGGATGAACCCGAAGGACACGACTGGACAATTGCTTACCGACCCCACTGACCAGCTGAAACACTGGTTTGAGCACTTCGAACAACTTCTTCAAGTTTCGACGGCCAACCAGCCATCAACATCTCGGCATGATCCGCCTAGGGTGCGGCGCATCACTCGCGTCAATTCCGAGGCCCCATCACTGCAGGAGATTGAAGCAGCTATCCGAAGCATGAAATCCAACAAGGCTCCAGGGGTCGATCGTATATCAGCGGAGATGCTCAAAGCTGACCCCATGCTATCCGCACAAATGTTGCATCAACTATTCTGTAATATCTGGGACACCGTGACTTTTCCGGCCGACTGGATGCAGGGCATCTTAGTGAAGGTCCCAAAGAAGGGGGATCTGACTGTGTGCGACAATTGGCGAGGCATCATGTTACTGTGTATTGTTCTCAAAGTTCTCTGCAAAGTTATCCTGAATCGGATACAGGAGAAGATCGACGCGACTCTCCGACGGCGGCAGGCAGGATTCCGTGCCGGAAGATCTTGTGTGGACCATATTGTCACGCTCCGCATCATCCTGGAGCAGGTCAATGAATTCCAAGAGTCCCTTTATTTGGTATTCATTGACTACGAAAAAGCTTTCGACCGTCACGAGAATCTGTGGGGCGCCCTGAGACGCAAGGGAGTCCCGGATAAAATCGTCAACCTCATCGAAGCGCAGTATGAGGCGTTAACGTGCAGAGTTCTGCATAATGGAGCCTTGTCCGACCCTATTCGGGTAGTCGCTGGTGTGAGACAACGATGTATACTATCACCGCTACTGTTTCTCATCGTAATCGACGAGATCATGGTAAGTGCAATTGACCGTGTACCGAACCGTGGGCTGCTTTGGGCATGCCTATCACCATGGAGCATCTCAACGACTTCGATTTGGCTGATGATGTTGCTCTACTAGCAACGGCGCTCTGATATGCAGAGTAAGCTCAATGACCTAGCCGAACGCTCCTCTGCGGCGGGTCTCATCATCAACGTCAACAAGACCAAATCGTTGGATATCAACACGGGCAACCCTTCCAATTTTATGGTAGCGGGGCAAGCAGTGGAGAAGGTCGAAAGTTTCCAATATCTTGGCAGCCAAATAGCGTCGGACGGCGGGACCAAGAGCGACATTGGTGCACGAATCAAGAAGACTAGGGCTGCCTTTGCGAGTTTACGAAACGTATGGAGATCCAACCAGATAAGTCAACGCACCAAAATCCGAATTTTCAACTCGAACGTGAAATCTGTGTTGTTATACGCCAGCGAGACGTGGTGTGTATCAGCGGAGAACACTCAAAGGCTGCAGGTCTTCATCAACCGATGCCTGTGGTATATAATCCGTGCCTGGTGGCCTCACAACTGGATCTCGAATGCCGAGCTCCGTCGTCGATGTCATCAGAAGCCGATAGCAACAGAAATTCGAGAGCGAAAGTGGAGGTGGGTCGGCCACGCACTTCGAGGGGGCGGAACCGAAATCTGCAAGCAAGCACTGGATTGGAATCCGGCAGGACATCGCAGCAGAGGCAGACCCAGGGGCTCATGGCGGCGGAGCCTCAATAAGGAAATTAAGCAAGTCGATAGGAATCTGACCTGGGCCCAAGGTCAAGGCAAAAGCGAGCAGCCGCCCAGGGTGGAAGTCGTTGGCCCTTTGCACCGCTGGTGGTGCACAGGACCCTTAAGTTAGTAAGTATTGCACCAAAGTTTACTTAGCGCGGAGGGGCTGACAAAATCGGGTCATTACTGTATTTATAATAAATAAATTCATTCTTACCTTTTTATGGTTGTTTGATTATTAATTGCTATTATTACCTGCTAAGAGTTGGCTCCTTTAAAATACTGTGTAGAATTTACCTCATTATTCCTCAGCTCCATCGATTTTCGTTTCTGCGTGGTTTTTGTGATATAACCACTCTCGGCATATTACCCTGTAGTACGACTTGGGCGTGCACCATGCAAGTAACTCATCACTCGTCAAGATGATGGGCTATGGGGTGATGGTGAAGGGATATAGAAAACGAATAAAAGACCAAGGTAGCAGAGGAGTGTGAATCGGATAGGAAACGAAAGCTGCACGATAGGAAGCTAAACAGACTACACGCAGGCAAAATAACGTAAAAATTCCATAAGAATCACTTATGAATTTTTAGCCATAAGAAATGAGTGTGAATTTCATTGATTGCCTTATGAAAAATAATGTTGACAAAAAAATAATAAATTGGAGCAGACTGGAACCGGAAAATGGACGTTGAGGTTAGGGGTCCCTTGTGTTGACCACTCGTCTTTCAACGCATGGGAAAATGAAATGGTTAAAAGCGTATAAGCACAGAGAACAGACATGGAGGCTCAAACAAAATTTCTCTAAACACTTGTGTAAAGATTCCTATTCGACTTAAGCGCCACTAACGGCGACTTCCCCACTTAAAAAACCTCTTTGACAACATGATGGCACTGGCGTTGCAAAACTTACACTAGATACTAAGTGTTGGTAGCGCCAAGTGGCAATTTTCAACAGATAATTTATCGATACTAGCGCCAAATTGACCGAAAGTGCAAGATTTATAGCGGAAATCAGGAGATGCTAGCGTTACGTAACGCCGACGTTCCCACTTATCTTTACACAAGTTTCTGACCGAACTTGAACGTCTGTTCTCTGTGGTATAAGTGCTAACTCATGTTACCCGAAAATCATTCATAAGTCACGCTTATGAAATTCATATATGTCGTTCATAAGTCGAGTCTTGCATTTCTCGATATTCTAGTCATCACGGAATCGTCATCATCATCTTCGCTTGAATACGAAATTTACAGGAAACCAACAAGCTCTAAAAGAGTTATCCCCTATACTTCCAACCATTCGTTCCAGCAGAAAATGGCCGCCTTCCACCACATGATTCATCGGATGCAGACTCTTCCACTCAGTGATACAGGAAAGGTTAAGGAATTACAGTACATCTTCGAAACAGCGAGACTCAACGGATACAAGGAGACCTCAATCCAGGCAATCATTGATAAAAAAAGCGAGAATTCTTAAAACCCTCACCGCAGAACCTGAACCCTTGAAACGAGTCTCCGTTCCATTTGATCAAGATATTACCTGTAAACTAAGACCACAGTTCAAACAATTCGCATTAGACTTAGTTTTCACCAGTAGACATAATCAGTTGAAATCATTGTTAGGATCCACTAAAGACCAAGTTAATGTTTTAGGTAGCAGGTGTATATAAAATAAGCTGTAATCATTGTAACAAAGTATACGTAGGACAAACCAAGAGAACTTTAGCAACTAGATTTAAAGAACATATATCGGAGGTTAATAAGGCCAAAAAGCAAGAGGAAAAAGGCCTAACATATGATTTCAAATCAAAGGTTGCATAACACATCTCCACAGAGGACCACCAACTATCGACGGAGGACATCACTATTTTACGAACCGTATCTACACCATGGAAACTGGATGTTGCAGAGAGCCTCGAGATCAACAAACAACAGAATTCAACTTTACTCAACAGGGATCAAGGAAACGGACACACATGGATTTTCAAGTTACTACCTAGGACACATCAACGAGTAAGCAGCGGAGTACCTGCTCCTACAGGAAATTAAATTTAAGTTTACCTGGCTTTTAAGTGAAAATGTACCTGTGTTAATATATATGTATTCGGTAAAATGCGATGTTTTTCTTCAGTCGAGTATTAGTACAAGACACTGAAGAAGTCTGCACATTGTAGACGAAATACGCGTATCTGTCAAGGATAAGCAAATAAGGTAGTGGAATTAAATGGAAATTACTAATCTTTCTCCCTCTCTTTATACGAATAAAAGAACAGAGAGAAAGGTATTAGTATTGGTTACACGCTCGGATAGCAGGGTTAATCGATAACTTTCCATCTGTCAAATGTTAACCAAAAGTTAAATTATTCGCCAAATGGTTCAGAGCCTAGGTGGGGTGAAAAGTAATCTCCTTGGGAATGTTTTTTTTAATTTTATTCAATATAGTCCCCTTATTCCAGCGATTTTCCAACTTCATGATCCCGTCCGAAAAGTAATTTTCCGGAAAGTCTGCAAAATACTCCTCCGCGGTGTCTTTGATTTCCTCACGTAAGCTGATTTTTTTTTGATGTGCCTTCTTTTGAGGTTTGCGAAGAGATAATAGGCGAGTTGTGAGGCGTCGGCAAAAACGTGGACTTGGGCGGTTGCAGGTTCTAGTAGTAATATGCAGCGATTGATGCGGAGATTGTTCAGGTTTGGCAGCAGTGATTGATAATTGATCCATCGCGTCTGGTACTCATTTGGTAGCTCACGATCCCAACTCCAAAGTGCTCTCTTTTCGTCCTTTAAGGTCCAAAGGTTTTGCATGAAAACTTTAGCGATCGTAACAACTGGACCCGCTTAGCCGAGCGGGTCGAAGAGGCGTGCTGAGTAGGTTTGCTTAGTCCGACTGCAAATCAATTATGTAGCGCAATCAGTCGGTTGAAATCTCCCAGTAGAGGGCCGAGTATTTTGATTACCTGGTCACGGTGAAGGTCTACTGATGTCTGCACGGCACGGTTTTCAGTTGAAATTCTGTCAAGAACAGCTTCACCATTTAAGGCCCACTTACGTAGCTGGAAACCACCCTTTGCTAGGAGTCCTTCTAACTGGTTTCGCAGATCGATTACTTCCGCTGCGGTTTTGCCTCCGGAAAAGAGATCGTCGACGTATAAGTCTTTCTTCAAAACTGGAGCTGCTAAAAGAAAATTAGAGCCTTACATTGGCCAACTGAATTGATACCCGCGTTGCGAGAAATGGTGCACTAGCAGTGCCATACGTGACGGTCTTTAACCTGTAAGTTTCCATAGGTTGGTCTGGAGAAGGCTTCCATACGATGAGCTGGACAGACGTGTCTCGAGGATCGACAAGAGCTTGGCGATACATCATTTTAACATCTGCGACTATCATGACCTGGTGCTTCCGGGAACGCATTGTGATTGACCTATGTCTCCTTGAACGGTTGGCCCAACCATTAGTGCATCGTTCAATGACGGCCCTATAGGAGTTTTACACGAGGCGTCGAAGACGACCTGTAGTTTCGTGGTTGTGCTGTCTTCGCGAAGCACCGCATGATAGTGCAGATAAAAGCGTTTGACGTTTGGCTCTTCGTAGTCGTGTATCCGCTCCATATGATTAAGGTCAAGGTACTCGTCTATAAACGCCTTGTACTGCTGGCGTAGATCAGGATTCCGGATTAGACGACTTTGTAGCAGATGAAACCTACGGACGGTCATCGGTAATTTGCTCAAGAATGGCTTCCTTGAAAGGTAAGCGAACTACGTATCGGTCCTCCGTGATACGCGACACGGTTTGACAAAAATGCTGCTCGCAGGCTTGCTCTTCAACGGAGTAGGTGGAAGGTGAACTGTCCGCCTCGATTTTCCAAAACTTTTCCGTGAGGTGATGAACGTGTGTGACGGTAGCGATGTTTGCGACAACTGGATGATTGGATGTGCTAACGGTGGATTTTCCTGACACTACCCCAGCCAAATACCGAGTTTACCAGCACCGGAAGATGGTCACCGAGAGGAATTTGGCCCGGAACTCGGAACAACTCGAAAAATATCTCGGTTCCGACTAAGATGTCGATCGGGTTGGTGCTATCGAACGATGGATCGGCAAATTGGATGCCAGGTGGAAAGTCCCACGTCGAAGTGTCGATGGACGTAGATGGTAGGTCTATGGTGACGCTGGCAAGAACAAGAAATTCTACGCTGATGTGGTACTCACCAACTCGTGAACGAACGATGGAAGTGAACTTCTGTTTGGTTTGTGTAGATGATTGGCCGATGCCACTGATTGGAAGGTAGACATTTCTTCGCTGAGCCTTCATGCGTTATGAGAAACGTTCCGTTATAAAACAGCACTCGCTTCCAGAGTCGTCAACAAGAATGATGACCGCTGTAGCATAGAGGTAACATAGCGGTTGGCTGTAGCCAAAAGAACTGTTCGCTGTTTGTGGCCAGCAGAGGAGCAGCTGACCGACTCGACTATTTTTGCGGACGTAGAAGTAGTGGGAGAATCAGTTTGACAGACTTCGAAGTTGATGGAGAGGATGATTCGTGACAAAGTAGCGTGTGGTAACGACCACAACACTTGCGGCAGTTTGAAGACGATGAGCAATCCTTAGAATGGGGACCTTTTCTCAGGCAATTTAGACAAAGCTGATAAAGACGTACTTCCTTGTCCTTGTCTTCGTTCGAAATCTTCACAAAGCTCCCGCACGAGTATAGGCGGATTGGACCTGCCATCAACGCATCGAAGATGAAATACGTGCGAGGAAGAGGTTCTAGGGAAGACAATGCTAGCCCCTCACTCCGAGTTTAGATTGACGGTGACAAAATCGAGATGGTCGACGAGTTCGTGTGTTTGGGCTCACTGGTGGGTGATCGCCGATAATGATACCAGCAGAGAAAATTTGGACTCCGGAGGACGCTCCAGTCGAATAAAATTCGCCACCGCACGAAGTTGACTATCTACAAGACGCTGATTAGAGTGGTGGTCCTCAACGGCCACGAGACCTTGCTCGTGGAGGATCAAAACGCCCTTGGTGTTTTCGAACGGAAGGTGTTGCGCGTACCATCTACGGTAGAGTGTAGATGGATGACAGAACGTGGAGGAGGCGAATGAACCACGAGTTGCACCAGCTGCTGGGAGAACCATCCATCGTTCACTTTGCACAAAAATGCACGTCGTACGAATGCCGCACGACGACCCAGTGAAAATGGTTCTTGAAAGCGACCCAACAGGAACAAGAAGAAGAGGCGTGAAGCGGGCAAGATGGATCGACCAAGTAGAAGGCGACCTACGGACCCTTCGCAGACTACGAAGCTGGCAAAGTGTGGCCATGGAAGGCCTTGGCTTGATGCCTAAATGAATGCCTAAATCAGGGAGTAGAAAAAAAATCAAACTATTAGAGATTCCTTCAACACAAATTGGGCAGTTCTGGTCTGTTCGCAACTGTTATTGACATACTTTAACGCTGATTTTTAATAAATCTTTTTAACACAAATATGTTACCAAATCAAGCTGTGGTTTTATTAAAGGCAAACTATTTACTCTCATTATTGAAAAAAGTGGCTTTAGTGATAAAAAATAGTTACTTTTTAGTGACTGATTTGAAAATAATGACCTGTTACCAGCCCTGCGAGTTCAAATCTCATCCTCCCCCTATTCTGCGGGTCACGACTCTCTCGCCGTTCAGGTTACAATGGGCCTTATTACGGGTGTCACTACACGGTGATAAGGAAGTGATACTCATAATAAGAGCCGTGATTGCCGTACAAATCAAATGGGAATCACTTCACCGTGAAGTGACATCTGTAATAAGCCCCAATATGTCACCTCGAGTGAGGTGACTCTCCATTTGATTTGCACGGAGAGTCACCTCACCGGTGACAGACATCCACGTGACTCGCAGAATAAGGGACCTGATAGACGTTTTCCACGCCTGGAATTTTATTAAATTCCATGCTTCACTGATTCTGTTAAGAACTGGCAATTAAAAGTGCCAACTGTTGACGGAAAATCTGGGCAACGGAGCGTTCGGATCCACGAAACCTGCCTTTGTTACGATATGCATTAATACAGTGTTGATTTATTTGTAATAATACTAAAAGCATCATCTCTATGGGATTCATTTTTCCTAAAAAGTGATTTCATCTGGGTCTCAGTCTGGTAATTTCTCATCACGAATAATAATAGATAAAAAAAATAACAACAATACAACACACGGATTGTTCAACTCTGCGACTTAATCTACCTAATCTAACGAAAAATTACTGTTCATGATTATTGAGTTGACAATTACCTAGGTTCTTGTTTTTGGTAATGCTGGAAGCCTCCGTGATCGCCGTTCCATTAGGCGGGGATTGCTGCCGTTCTTCGTCCGCTGTGGAACTTCCCCCGGTGCTGCTGCATGCCAGATCTTCCGGTTGCTTTCGTGACATTATGTTGGGATGGAAGTTTTTGTAATAGCACACCATTGATAAGATCCCAACCGTGAACGGCACGATCGGGGCAGCGCCCAGCAATAGCAGGTAATACGAATCTTTGATGGTGGCATTTTTAACGTAATAGAGGTAGATTATTAAACAGACGACGTTTTCCGCTCCACACAGGCTATAGTAGATGAGGTACCGGTGGAAGGTTCGTCCAACTCTCGGTAGGATGTAGGTGAAAATGAACACCACTCCTAGGACGAGCGAAAACAGGAAACTATGCAGCATAGTAGAACTGCAGAACGGTGAACGGTCGAAGAAGAATATCCACAGGGTCATGGTGAAGGAATGTACAAAGCAGGCGATCAGCATGTACATGGGAAAGATACTAGCGACGGTGGCGATCGCTAGAATGCGCGACATGGTGACGAAGAAGTGCCACAGGATTTGAGAGATCGTTCCAAGCCAAGACATGTGACGTTTGTCGGGTTGGGAAAACCGAATGCACCGATAGTAGGAAGCCATGCACCACGCGATACCGGTGATTGCTCCGAAAATGGCGAGCAGTTGGGGCCACGTTATTCGATCCTCTCCGGACAGGACGATCGTCAGCTGCAGGATTTTCTGCGGCGCAGCTTCCAAGAGACATTCGAAGATTCGAACCAACGCTACGTCGCTGTCCTCCTGGATCATAAATTCGTAGTACTTCTTCTGCGCCTCACGGTCATTTCGTGATTCGGCAAGCTTGCTTTGGATGGCATACGCCAACGATTGGCAGTATCGAAAAAAGAAGGGAACGATGATGATGAAGATCAGTATCTCGCAGCATCTTCTACGGACCCTTTTGTGTTCTTTCATGTCCTCTAGGTACCTGCGCGTTTGAGAAAAATGAAATACTGTGAGTAATGACATACACACACAAAGGACATGAAGAGAATGGATCAACCTACATGTAAACTGTTAGAGTACTGGTTACAATTCCGGGAACAACGATGCCACAGGTGGTCCATATGAAGTAGTCCACCTTTCCCTTCCGATAGTAGTCGTAAGCGAGATTAATGTTGAGAAGGATGCTCACTATCCGACTGAGGATGGAAATCACCGTCCAAACAATGTCCGAATGGGTGACGGTGAAGTTGCCCTCGTCGGTGCGGGTAAGAAAATCGAGTGGCTGTTTGGCCAGCACGCTGAGGCGCGATCCATCCGTTTCGGTGGCCGTGGTGGTTCCGTTTCCATCACAGTAGGGCGTTGATTTCTGCTGCATTCCGACAATGTGTGGTGGTATCTAGTGGTGTCATAAAGCTTTACACGGACGGATGCGGAAACGGAACGGATTCAATTATCGCGTCAATTTATGCTTTCGAATATCATTGTGGCAATGGAAACATAAAATTAGAATAATTAAAAAGCAATGTAAAATTTTCGTAGCAGAAAGCGAAAACACAACGGAACGATCACATCATCACCAATGGATTACTGTGCACAGCGAATGATGACAAATAATTTTTGTTTTCTTCTGTTGGGCTTGACATTTCTTGTGTAGCGCTAGTTGTGTTGATACATTTTTCAAGTTGTACGCATGGACCGGAGACTACCCGTGAAAAAATATTTACTCATTATTATTACTTGGATTACAACAAAGGTTGTTGCATATTATGCATCGAAACTGCTGCACACAAGTACTGTGACGATATCGATAAGTCCGATATTATCGATCAATATCGGGTCTAAATTATCATTTTCAAGCACAGAAGGAGGTCATAGGACCAAGTCTCCAGTGAAACATCACTGTCCATTCTGCAAAACCCTAATAAAACATTACCATAAACGAACGATAACCCAAATAATATAACTGTTCCACAAATGGTTTGGATGTTACCCCGAACACGTCGTTAAGCAAAATAACCATAGCAATGTTATTAGGGAAGGGTAGAGTCGGTGTATAATGAGTCACGCCAAGAGAAAAACAGTTGAACTCGCATCACGGTTTTCGAAAGATTTTCATTCTTTTCACTTGGCAACAGAGGACTTCTACAACAACTTCAAATGACTTCTAGCGAGAGAAAAAATACTTCGGCTGTAGTAAATCATTATATCAGTGATTTTGTCAAATTATCTTAACAAAAAATAGTAGAAATTCTCATTACTAATCATTACCGAGCGTATCCCATGACAATTTAACGCTCCCTGCGTGTTTATGCTCATTTCTTCGATTATATTTTATATTTTATTGCAATACCTTTCGTGAACCTTTCATAGCATCGTAATGTTTATTTACTTTGCACGATAGGTAGCCGTTTTGACAGTTCAATAGGTAGACTTGGCTTCACTCTTGGCGTGACTCATTATACACCGACTCTAGGGAAGGGTAGAGCAAGGTGACTACATATAGATGTTCTAATGTGTCAAATTTACGATTCAGCCATGTTGGATTTTTGTTTTTGCTCTAAGACCGCATGTTAAAATTTTAAAAAAATCTCAAAAATTTCGTTTTCGGGTTTTTTTTTTTATTTTATCAAAGGGGGATGTTTCTCACACATCTATGACACAAACGTCATTCCCATATACTTTGCGTGAAGCCGAAAAATCCTGGTTCTCTGGTTCGATCGAACCAGAGAACCAGGATTTTTCGGCTTCACGCAAAGTATATGGGAATGACGTTTGTGTCATAGATGTGGTTTCTCAGAATCTTAAACTATGTTAATCATCGATGGAGTTTTCACTTGCTGCAATTACGGCCTCCACACGCTTCCGGAATGCACGGCAGGTTCTAATAATGTAGTCTGGATCCATTTTTCTCCAGGTACGGGTCAATGTTTGTCTGAGGCTTGCTGTACTCGGGTGACGTTTAGAACAGGCCTTGGCCTTCATGGCGCGCCATATTGAGTAATCCAGCGGATTTAGATCGGGGCTGGATGGCGGCCACATATCCTTCGCCCAGAACGAAAAATGTTCTTCCAACCACTTCTGAGTGCGGTTCGAGGTGTGGCACGAAGCCCCATCTTGTTGAAATACAACATTTGGCTTCGGACCGTACTGTTCTTTGATCCACGGAAAAACATACTTACATAAAATCCCGATGTAGACCTCCGTGTTGACCTTGTCGCCTTCTGGAATGAACAACGGGTCCATTTTTTTTTTGCCATCGGTAGCCACCAATCCAAACACCATAACGCTAGCAGGATGCTTGGTTAGATACACGTTCTTGTGCTCGTCGGCCACGTCTTTTACCGGAAGAGAACTAATATACCTGTCGGTTCTGGAATTTGATACGGAATCGACGGTAAACATGCTCTCGTCGGTGAACAGGTTTACCGGATTTTTTCGCGGATTTTTAAGTTCAAGATTTTCTTGCATCGTTCGACTCGTAGCTTCCGGATGCGGTTGGTAATCATGTGAGTTTTGGACTTCACCTCGCAATCTTCCGTGCCGTAAAGTCATTGATCCCGTGTTCCTTTGCCATTTTCCTTATTGAACGTACTGGATTCACCCGAATCTTCCTTTTGATAGCAGCGATAGCTCTCGGAACCCGAGTTGACCTCGGACGACCTGTGGCCACCTTCGCGGATAAATGACGGTCCACCGAGACACTACCACGGCGATTGAAATGTCTTTTTGCGACATAAGCGCGTGGGACAAATCACGAATACGATGCCACTTCGTCATGGTGCAACTGTCAAACTAATGTCGTTTTCGTTTTTGCGGTGTAGCTACACCGGTGCTACACTGCCGTACACCGAAATATTTTAGGGTGTAGATATAGGATGCACCTTTGTTTACAAGCAAATGCTGTTGAGCTGTCAAAGACTCGTGCTTATTCCTGCTTACACTACACCAGTGCTACACCGCAAAAACGAAAACGACATAAGTAAATCATTTTCTTTTATACACAGCTTACTACGGTATGAGCTATAGGTTACGTGCATGCAAAGAAAACCAAGGCATTGTATGCACAGGTGAAATAGGAACCTTATTTGTACGATGGTGCAAACATTATCACGCATACGGTATATGTATTTATTTCAGTTTACACACGTCGGTTGAATTTTAGGATGAGTTTGAGTAAAATCGAAGATTACAAATCAAGTAGTAGTCTTCGGTAAAATGCTCGACATATGCGATTGACGTCCTCCATCAGAGCCTGTACAGTCGTTTCCGGTACGTTTTTCTCCCACTTTCTCATCATTTCCTTTTTGACCTTCGCCTCTTCTTCCAAAGTTCGCGCTTCATCATGGCCCAATAGGTTTCGATCAGACAGAGTTCAGAATCCACAGCATTAGCTGTATACCACCCCTGCACGGTTTTGGAGTAGTGGCATGATGCCAAATCGGGCCAAAGCAACGGTTTGTAAGGCGCTAAGTTTTGTAAATCTCACCGTTTATTATCGTTTCTTGGCCCTCTGGGCGAAACATCAAGTTTTTTGGCCAAGTCCCGCGTCGAAATGTTCGGATTCCGCTTGAAATGAGTAATCAGCGCTCTCCCGGTTTTCGTTCAGCTCCTGGCTTGTGGTCCACTGTCATTCATTCCTGAAACCTTTGAAGGACAATTGAGACGGTCGATCTTGGGAGGAATGGAGCAAAGTAAAATAGCGTCTAGTCTGTAAGAGCGACGACAAAAGAAGAACGAATTTTATTCAAATAACTCATGGCTTACTTAGACGTATATTATTTCTACTCTGCAGCTCTTCACGTTGCTAAATGCACCGCTTCACTCCTCCTCAACGTCGAAGAACTTCAGACCGATCATGGTACGGAACTTCTCCAGCCAAAGGCTTCGTGAGTATGTCTGCGACCATTGATTCCGTTGGACAGCACCTGACTTTCATCACGCCAGTCGACATCAGTTCTCGCACAAAGTTGAACCGTGTATGAATGTGTTTGGTTCGTCGGCTCCCTCCTTCGGATGTCCTCCATTAGCTTCAACAGCCAGAGTAGCTCCTGACTAGACTCGGATAGCGCAACGTACTCAGCTTCTGCAGACGACAGGCGGTCCACCTGATTGGACTACCTCCGAGCTTAAAAACGAACCCGGAATTTGATTCTCGATCTGATTTGTCACCAGCCCAGTCTGCATCCACATATCCTTCGAGATCGCCGGTTCCGCCAAGCTCACGCTTCAAGTCAGCTGTTGCGTTGAGGTATCGTAAAGTCCTTTTCGCCTCGGACCAATCCGCTTCGGTAGGCTGGCTCACCTTTCGTCCCAGAATAGACGCAGCAATCGCAATATCGGGTCTGGTGCACACAGCAACGTATAGCAAAGCACCGACCAGACTCTGGTAACGCTCGCCGGATGGCATACACTCCTCCTCCTTTTGCTTCACGTTTGGATACCCAGGATCCATGGGTATTTTCGATGGCTTCGCTTGACCCATGTCAAACCTTTCAGCAATCTTCCGGATGTAAGCTGATTGGTTCAACAAGAAACTGCCGGAACACGTTTGCTCCACCTGTATGCCTGTATACCTCAGGCACGTGAGCCTGAATCGTATCGACAGGTAGTAGTAGATCCTCTCATATTCGTTGTTGTCGAGACTCACAATTAACATACACAGAGAAAAAAAAAAATACCCTAATTTAAGTTCTTTTTACTTAATTTTGGGTAATTTTGAGTTTTGCATCCCACTCTCACTTTTTGTTGTTGTCAAAAACGGAACGAGAGATTCGACTTTCTCATGACTATCGTTGAATAAGCTACTAGTGAGTATATGAGATATTCTCAAATTTGAGTCAATCGAACTTAATTTTAGGTAGAAAATACTCACGAGTAAGTAATTATTTTTGCCGCAGTCAAATGTAAACTACTATAAGCGGTTTACTGAAAATTAGCTTATTGAACGGAACATGGGAGATGAGTGAAAAGAACTTAATTTTGGGTAATTTTTCGGTTCCGTGTATCGTCGACGTACAACAATATGAACGATAATTGATTATCGATGCGCCGAACGTAGAGGCACGGGTCTGCCTTGGATTGCTTGTACACAAGCTGCTTCAACGTTTCCGTGATTTTCTGGTTCCAGATACGACCCGCTTGCTTCAGCCCGTATATGCTACGCTTCAACAAACACACCTCCTCCTCAGATCCTACTTGATAGCCCATTGGTTGCTTCATGTAAATGGTCTCGGTGAGGTCTCCGTGCAGGTATGCTGACTACACATCGATGTGCTTGACTTGCAGGGATCGACGAGCGGCAATCGTCAACAGCGTTCGAAGCGTAGTTAGTTTGGCTACTGGAGCAAAAACCTCATCGTAGTCGGTGCCGAACTTCTGACTGTAGCCCTTGGCCAGACTCATCCAGCTTCTTCTTGAAGATCCATTTGCATCCGACTGGTTTTTGTTTCGATGGCAGCTTCACGATCTCCCATGTCGAGTTTTCTTGAAGGATTGCGAATTCCTCATCCATTGCCTTCTTCCACTCGTGGCGTTCCTGGCTGCGTATAGCTTCATCATAGGTACGGGGTTCATCGTGCTGATTGGACACTAGGCGGGTGGTAACACACCTTTGTCGTACATCCTCCGCTTCGTCCTCGGTGGCTGTGTCAAAATCTTCTCCGGCGCTAAAGGATTCATCAGAAAACCCTTCGAAATCGTCTTCATCGGATTCCGAAAGCTCCAGCTCGAATTTATCGGCTGTAACAACGGGTTTCTCATCATCCTCAACGGAAATAGGTTTGAAAGGATAAAAAATGATACTTCCCTCGTGAGGTTCGGTTTCCCGAACCCCATCTGCTGGAATGATCCTGGCATCTCGAGATACGACGAGCTTGTTCGTCGCTAGATCCAGGAAACGGTAGCCCTTGTGCTGCTGCGAATAACCAACGAAGGTCATTTTCGTCGACTTTGGGTCCAATTTCGTACGCTTCTCTTTTGGAACCCACACGAAGGCTTGTGATCCGAACAATCGAAGATGGGTGACGTCTGGTTTCTCTACAGTCCACAGTTCGTATGGCGTTTCCGGCACGGCACTTGACGGCAAACGGTTCTGGAGGTAACACGCTGTGTTTACTGCTTCGGCCCAGTATTGCTTTGGCATTCTGGCATCAAGCAGCATGCACCTTTTCCCATCTCAACTAACGAACGATTTTTCCTTTCAGCTACTCCGTTCTGCTGGGGCGTGTGGCTGGTACTAAACTGCTGCCGAATACCCTCTTGGCGACAAAAATTCTCTACCTGCTGGTTCTTGAACTCACCACCTTGGTCCGATCGAATTACTTTCGGTGACCTGCCGAACGTTGTCTTCATCTCCTGCACATATTGCTTGATGTAATCAATTGCTTGCGACTTTTTCTTCAAAAAAAAATACACCAGCGAGTACCGCGTGAAGTCATCGGTAATCGCCATGAAGTACCGACAACCACCTGGCGTTGGTGTGTTCATTGGTCCGCATAGATCCGTGTGCACGAGGTCGAGTACTTGCTTCGTTTTCGTCTTCTTGGATTGCTTGGGGAAAGGGAGCCGGGCAAACTTGCCCTCCAAACAACACTCGCACACAGCTTTAACACCGCCGCTCACTATCTTGATCCCGGTAGCCAGATTCTTCGATTCCAACTCGGCGACTGCTTCTGGGTCTCTGTGGCCGAGCTTCCGGTGCCACGCGTGCTGACAATTTTCCGTGTGACTATTGCCGTTCGCCATATGGGTGATCTGAAGGATGTACAAACCGCCAGATACCGAGCCAAGAGCTATAACTTTGCTGCCCTTGGAAATCCGACATCCTGTATCGTCGAAAATGACAGTGGCGCCGTTCTTCGTTGCAGATCGTACAGAGAACAGATTCGATTCAAGATCAGGGACAAACAGCGCATCATTGAGGGTCATGCTGTTGATATTTCCTTCTTCACCAACGCACTGAATACGACACATACCTTTTCCAGCCGATTTGGTCTTCATTCGATTCGCCAGCACGATGTCTTCGGAGACGGACTCGTCCAGTGACTCGAAAAACTCCTTGTTGACTGCCATGTGGGACGTTGCGCCAGAATCAACTACCCACAAGTTGACGTCACTGCCTCTGGTTGTCATAAAAGCATACTCGTCGGAACCGCTTCGAACTGCCTTCGCCTTCGTAGGTCTGCTGGCTTGCATCGAGTCATGTTTCTTTGGTGGTTCTGCATCCTTGCTCTGGGCCAGCAAACGACAATCCTTCAGCTTGTGGCCAACTTTATGGCAATGGTGGCAAACGATTTGCCTCTTCGTACCTGCTTTCAGTACCGAATGTGCACCACCGGCACAATTACGCTTCGCTACCTCGTCCACCAGCTTCGTCTTGACTAGGTCGAACGTTAGGTCAGCATCAGAACGGCTTTCCAGTGCCGTTGTAAGCGGATTGAAAGAATCCGGCATGCTTCGAAGGACCATCGCAACTTGCAAATTAGCATCCAGCACCTGGCCTGCTATCGACAGCCTTTCGAATAGATCTTGCATCTCGGTGATGTGCTTGTCGATTTCCTCCCCATCGGTGTACCGCATGTCGCAAAGTTTCTTGAGGATGGATACCTTCGACGTGAGCGTCGTACGCTCGTAGTTCCTTTTCAAGTTATCCCACGCTTCCTTTGACGTAGTGGTGTTCTGGATCAGATTCCGTTGGCTATCGTCCACCCAGTATTTTGCTTGTGGGTGAACAAAATCCTGTCGCGAACGGTTTGCTGATTTTCTTCCATCTCGACCGGAATCTCACTGACAATTGCACAACCAGTGGCGTTTCCTTAACCTCAATCTACCTGTGCACCAACTCTCAAAACATAAACAATTATCAAAATATTGCATGCTATGGATAGGTATCGAGTAAACTAGAAGATTAAGTATATTTTTCAACCGTATTTTGAGTATGAATATGGCATTAAATCTGTTTTTCCACAAACTGTGCACAGGTAAAAATGTTACGGGACGCCACTGCGCACAACTGAACGGCTGTAAACAAAACACTCTGAAGAGAATTGGGCAACATCTCACTCTTAACCTGTTTTAATTTTTTTATAACTCTAGTTGATTTCATTTTGATCGAGTCAACGGCTAACTGAACAAAAATGAGAACTAAAAGTATATGGAAGATTATCAAAATTTTAACTTATTTTGATATCAGTGAAAACTCATTGATAATTGATTCTGATATAAATATTTTGTTTGGATTACAACTTCAGTTATCACATGTTTGGCGAGAAAACATAATTAAAATACATCAAATTTTGTTTTCACTTCAAGTTTTTTTTTTATTTGATTTTGATTTTGCGAGACAGGAGGGGGGTTCTTATGAAAGCCAAATCTCAAGTCTCAAGACCACATTCCAGAACATGAGTGGAACATGTTGATCACGTCAATCTATAATGTCTGAAATGAACCAAAGGCCACAAACAAACCCCTAGAACGGCTCCCATACACTCTCTATGCTGAATCGTGAGTCCCATATAATTGCATGCAAAATTATAACCGAATGCAGGTCAATTGAATATGCCTTAATGAATTAGTTGCAATGATAGTATGAACAGTAATGACAGCATAATAATATATTGTATAAAATGAATCTTTACCTGTTAATAAAGATCGAGATTGGCAATAGCGCGATGGTATACTATTATGATGCTGATTAGACGAATCCTGGGAATGCGTCATCCTCTTCGTTAGAGAAACCTCTGAAATCCGGAATGTTCAGTTGATCACCACTACTTGAATCACTGAGAGTATCTTCCGAGTCTTCGTATTCTGATTCAACCATTTCTGTAAACAATCTTCTCGTGGCTGTTTTAAACTCGCTTCAGTTATTAGCCACCTCTTGCCAATAATCCACCGATCCACCGCTTCCTTCTACATCGTGCCTTGCGCTGGTATTCTATGTGAAGCATGGTTTTCCAAAATTCTTCTTCTCCGGCATCCCATACTTAAGGGCTTGGCTTTCCTCATAATCTGTTATGATGGTTCTATTTTTATGAAAATAAAATGATATTTTATCCATCCATCAAGGCTACATGTTGATCCAGCGTGCAGATAGTTAATATCGTTGTCTTCTCCAAAACTTCGTCGTCTTGATCTAGGAGAGAAAACCGTCACTCGATCAAGCCAAATTCAAAGGTAGTACCTGTGTGATGTCGCATTCTAAAAGTTTTGAACCAAATAAATATTTTTTTTGCAGCCATTAGACTCAATTCAAGCTGAACATTGCATTAGGTCCTAAGTAACATTGACAGATTCCCTTCGTCGACTTTCTCTTTGTATACCCACGGCCATGTTAAGACATTCCCAGGTATTTTCAGCACATAGATCGATAAAACAAGTTATTAACGAAAGAAAAAGTCGACGCAGAGAATCGATCAATGGTACTTAGGACCTTATGTTACTTGACCCAGCTTGAATTGTTTAGAAAAGTTAAAATCATTTCATTTTCATTTTCATTTTATGATGTACAAGGGGGTCAGGGGCCATGTCACCGATGTGAATATTCACACCATCCATAATACACCAGGGAAGGGGAGAGGAGTGAGCAACACAGCATCTTTACCCATGGGGGTTATAAAAGTTCTGCGAGGTATACTTATGGTAAACCAGCTGCTCAGGGATTGTAGAAAGGAAAGGGTTGGGTAGGTTTTGTGTGAAAAGCGCATAAGTTATTATCGTATCATTGAAAAATGGCCTCGTTTAGTTTGCGCTCCCGTCACATAGCGCATCGATTACATCACACCGTCAATGAAAAAGAAATTAAAAGAGATTGCTAGAGATTTTTGGTGAGTTTTAAACTGTGATTTACCTATTAGAAATACATTTGTAAAATTGTCTCCGTGTACTGAACAGCCATCCCTCTCGCCCACCCGCCGCCTAAACGTCTGAAGGAGTGTGACGTCAAACTCCGTCATCCATTTAATCAACCGGAGAACGAAAGAGCGTTCAATGAGCGTCAGCGACCCTAAAGGGTGGGGGGAGCACCATACATGAACGGTATCACAAATCGTGCCACCGTACCACATATTGTTGGAATGATATAACCCGAATAGGTTGTTAGGCATTCCTTATGGATATCGTTCATGCGGGTGTTTCAAAGCAATTGTGTGCTTTATCATGAGTGGTCACGGATCTGGCAATCTTCACATGACTATGCGTCCCGGTGACGACGCCTACGATCTAGCCGGTTTACAATAGGTGTTATACAAGAGTACTAGAATAGATCGGAGTATACTTACAGTTTTCGACGTTCCCATGTACTCCCTGTTTACCTTTAATCCTTCTTCCTTCTCTTGTTGTGTATTGTATTGTGTTTCTGGATATGCCACTTCTATCCTTCCTCTGACATAATGGATCCTCGCTCCGGAATATCTTCAAAACTGGGGGGATTAAAATCGCTCCTCGTACACAACCCTTCCAGATGACCGAAAGAGCGCTCGGTCCGATTGGTCTCACCCGATCAGAGGTGGCAACAGTACATTTTTTGAAAAACCATCGTCCAGAGCGAAACAAAACAGCCAGCACACGGGCGACCGTCTATAACTACATTCCAAGCGAACAGCGGAGATAGAGAATAAATAAAATCTCGCAGCCTGATTTTTCCAAACAGTTTATTGTAATGAAATTTCAGCTGCAGGCTTGCGTGTGACAGTAAATTACCAACTCCCTTATTTACGCATAATTTTAACATTTATGCTTATGAGTGGTCAGTCTTCATTCTTATCTTTTAATTCCATGCAATAAACATCAAATAAATGCAGTAATTAGCCAGAAATCAGCAAAATTCTACACGACATAAATTTATGTCGCGCGCGCCGCCGGTCTTGTCTGCTTCTTTGTGCGAAAATGTTCTGTCGCTGGCAGAAAACAGTTTAGAAATGTCATGACATTTTTGCCGCTTGCCAGTTTGTTTTTGTGTGTCGTCACAATGGTTATCGCAAAATGTATCAAATGTTAAGGAAAAAATGTTAAACTCCAGGACTCGTGCCACCACTGCACCCGATATTCTTGAAATACTTGACATTTTGAATGAAACATTGCCATTTCCAGACTTCGTGTTGTTAGTTTTCTTGAAGGTCTTGTGCTTAATGCTTGATTTGTCTTTCGCTTCATATTTCTAAGAATTGACTCTATAAATAGATAAAAAACAAAAACAAACACAACGCTTCCCACCCACAAGCTGTAGACCGAGTGCAGAATCTTTGTGATGATACTTTCCAAACGTGCATACCTATAGAAATAAATCCATTTCAATAAAGGATGGATTAAAAAACAAATGATTTCCACTACGACTGATCCAGCATTTCTACTAAAATATCAAATGCTGTGCTTAATCATTTATTTATTAGTACAGAGCAATAAACAATGTACGGTGATGATTAATCTGTTAATATGCTTTTATAAGCGGGTTCAAATGCACTTTTGGTAAGCATCAACACTGATCTGGCAACACTAGTGTGCATCTTTCCAATGTGGTAAAGATCCAGATCAGCCCTGGGACCTGGTAGCCTAATTAAACTACCTCAAGGTTTTGCCAAAGCCCAGGGTGTTTAGAAAAGTTAAAATCATAAATCTAAACTACACAATTATTATAATTTTGGTAGTTATCCCAACAGACTTTTGGTCCGCTACATCACAACTGGCATCACAAGTGTGCATCTTTCAAAATGTAAAGATACAGACAAGCGCTGGGACCTAGTTGCAGTTAAGCAATCCTCAAGGTTATGCCAATGCCCAGGGTATTTTGTTTTCACTTCAAGTTATTAATATATCAACAAACTGATATCAAAATTTGTATTCATATTGATGTTGAGAACACTATTTCATACCATTTCGTTATTATTTTGATTTTAGACTTTGTCCGTGATGGCTTCAAGTTATAAGTCGCGGGAAAATTTAAACAAAAATCCCGGAATTGGAAAAAAAACATGCAATATTACGGACATGGTTTACAAATTCATGACTAAAGGACATTTAAAAATTTTCGACCACTGTTTACAATGACTTTGGCCATTTTTAGTAGGATCTCTCTGTTACTTCTGCGGTGTTGTTTGAAAAGTGTCCGGAGGAGGTTTAATACTCGCCAACCCCCGTCCCCGCAAGTGTCTACGTGGTTTACTCCGCATGAGCCATTAAATGCTTTTCGTTTGCTTCTTCGGAAAACCCAAAATTAAATAACACATGTTTTACTTGCGTAACAAAGAAGATAGTATTCTCTTAAAAAATCGAATCCATTAACATTAACAAATTACGTCGTGCTAACTGAAATGTGAAAAAAGGAGGAAAAAACTTTCGTCCGAGTTTTCAAAAGCCATAAGAGTGTATGGATCTTTGTGTCCATAGTGTGTCAACTCGGATACATTACAGAATTTCAATAGTCATCGGGTTCGGCAAATTGAACACCGAACAGTGCGCCGCAAGCCTGAGCGGCGGCATTCCGGCGGGCCTGCTTCTTCGATGAAGCTTCTCCCTTGAATTCCTCGCCGTCGACAGTGAGCTTGTAGATAAACCAGGGAATGGCTGCACCCTGTTTCAGCTGCTGTTCCTCATATTTGGCCAGAGGTCGCATCTGAAATTGATAGTGCACGCTTTATAGTTAGACAGTCGATAAAAAGAGGATAGCGGTGGATACTTACGTAAGTAAGTAAACATGTTGGATTCATTTCGGGCGCAATTACGGGCAGATCTTCAACACCTCGCGTTCGTTTCGGCACACATCGAGGACCAGGAATTCCATCACCAACTTTTTTCAGCTTTCGTGCCTTTGGTCGATAATCCGGTAGCGTATACCCATCTATGGCCCACTGTTCCTGCAGTTTGTGCAGGGCATACGACACCACATGGTTCAGAGGAAAGTCATCCTGAGCAAAGATCACTTCTGCGTCGACATCCAGCTTCAAGGGATTGTCGACATTTGGGAATATGTCGGTAACAATTTTTCGCATTTCGCCCAACACCATATCACGGAAAATCTGCTCCGCTAGACGCGCTTTCACCAATCGACGGTTTTGACCGAGCGCATAGTAGCGAATGTTGTTAAATTTGACTATGCCGCTTTGTTCGTGGATGGGACTGTTGGGATCGAATATGATCTGTCCCAGAGGGTGACCACCATGTATTAATTGCAGAAGCGCCTGGGCAGTTCTGGGACGCAGCATGGAGGTAATCTCTCTTTGAATTTGTGGATCTGGTGTGTCCAGCTCGTCAGCGTCGTTGTCGTCGTCTGAAAAGATGGTTAAGGAAAAGTATGTGGTAGTGATGTACGGCTTCTTTTTACGTTCAATGTAGATTTATATCAATTCACAGTGGATGGAAGGGATAATGAATGCAATGTCGGTCTAAATGCCCCTAATTTGGCCCATACATAAATTCAGCAATCGACTAAAAATATGCATTAGTACCGTCCCAATGACGCGTTCATCTAGATAAAATTGATAAATAGCAGATTTTTCCATAGGCCAACATTAGTGCCATTTCCCGTATTTACACCTATTCTGGGCGATGAATGAAACTATTATATGTAGCCGTTAAACAAAACAAGCATCTACGTCCTGACCCTGAGCTGCTTGGATAACAATAATGTAACTCAGAATGCATGAAATTACACTTTTTGCTACAAGGTGAATCTTTGTCATAGACGAAAAAATTAATGAGATTTTGACAAAGGTTTTTTCGAGGATCAAGTCTATCAGTGACTAAGTGAATAACAGTTTTGTCAATATCGCGGGAAAGTCTATCAAAGACAATGACAAATCTCGGCACTGATACTGGCTGCTTCCGTTCCTTCCGCTTGGGACAGGAGTTCATCCGATAACCCTCCATCGTACAAAGACAACACATTTTTTTGTTCTACGATCCCTTCCGATAGAGGATATGCTGCGAGTTGGGAATCTCCTTTTTTACGTCCACGTAGATTCTCCGTACACCTGTCAGCATATCGAGGCCCAAGACAGCCGGAAATTTCTCCCGTACTACACGCTTTACATCACCGTATTTCCCTAGCATCAATGCTAGATCGCTATCCGGGATTTCTGGTGGTAGGTCGTAAACTCTCACATACTGAACGGTATGTAGATAATCGAAGTAATTCCGGTCAAAGTTATGTGAACAATAGGGTGGACGAAAACCACCTATGTTTTCACGTAAATCAAACGTGAAGATTTTTCAAAGTGTAGCCAAATGAACTGTCAAAATTGCCCATTTTTTTGGTTGTAACAGGAAGAAAGAGAAAGAGCTTAAGGACAAGGTTGATGGAATCCACAAATGGCCGTTGTCAAGGCGGATTTGCCTTGTTCTATCTATCTTATTTTATATCTTTATTACGGAGACTTTCAGCCCTGGGTTGGTTCACGGTTTTAAAGCATGCTACAACAAGTCTAAATCATAGTCTGCAGAACCCTCATAGAACCCCCATTGCTACTTGGGACATTTATTGATCGGGAAAAAATGGTTACAATATTTCGTTGACTGCAACCCACTTCGAGAAATTGTATAAACTCACAATCACAACCCATCCTGAGCATTTTTCATGCTCCTTTAAAATAAAACAAATAATGTTTTACCGATCCCATAAATTTGTCTCGAAAAATTATTTTTTATTTATTTTACAGTGAACCAGGAGTTCAGAAAAACCAGGAAAAAGGCGCGAATTCGAAATCGCCGGGAAAAAATCGGGAAAAGTCGGTGAATTTCGATGACAAACCGGGAAAAATAAGATTCTGGACCTTTAAACAATTGCAAGACCCCTGGACTGGAAAATGGTTTTCAGGATACAAAATATTGAAAATATTTTAGGATGAATTCTGCACATAACAGCAATGTTTTTTAGAGAAAAATATCAATAGATCTTTTTTAAGAACTCTAAGAAAGGTTTCACTAGAACTCCCAGTCATTTGTGGGACTTCAGACGTTTAGATTAGAATCGTTAGGTAGTTCTTTTGGAAAATTCATGACGATTGTGGAGTGGATTCCCGGGTCATTTCAAATGAATATTCAAAATAAGAAAAATAATGGCGATTCGAAGAAAATTCTTTGAAAATTTAAGGTAATAGGGTTTTTTGATCTAATTTCCGTCCTACTAAGCACAACCCGCGTTTTACCTCTCTTTTTTGAACGAGTTTGAACCAAAAATAGAATATTTCTGACAAAGATGACTTCTAAATTTATTCACCCTTCCGTACGTACCGTTGGATGTGATAAAGAGTCACACATTGTTGAGATATTGTTCAAAATCTAATACTGCTTCTTGATTCTAAATTCGTCCTTCGAGTTTGAATTCCGTCCAAACGCATTGAAACGCTATTAGATTTTCTTCGTCATACGGATAAACGTAGAAAAAGGGGATTATCTAGGAGCGCTTCTTTTGTTTTGAGAACAATGAGCGTAAATATTCATACTATGCGCTCTAATACGATGTATGTTGTGGCTAATGAACTAACGCATCGGAACAAACCTATTATTGATTAGTGCACGGTGAAATCATTGATAAAATTATTGATCTTTTCTGATCGATAGAACGGAAATGGGCGATTACGACGAAGTAGCGCTCTACCGTATCAAGTGAACTCTAAAGAGAGTTTCAAGGATCTCACGATATATACCAAGGGAATAGAATTTTGAGGGAACAATTCCAAAGGAATTCTGAGATGAGTTTTATGAGAATTCCGAGTTTAATTCCAAGAGCATCTCGAGAAGAATTCTGAAGGGTATTCTGAGGAGAATTCCAAGTGAATTTTCAGAATGAATTTAGTGGAGAGCTCCAGGATAATTGTGAGCAGAATTGTATGACAATTCTTAGGAGAATTGCATGAAAATTATAAGGAATATTCAGACTAATTCTAAATAGAATGCAAGGAGTGTGTAAGGAAGTTTCAGTAAGTTTTTTCGAAACGAATCTTAGGATGAATTCTTCGATCTCAGAACAACCGGGAATATCACCAAAATTCCGGGAAAACCGCGGGAAATTTCAAATTGGGATTTGCTGGTCACCATGATTATGGCTAATGCAAATTTGATGATGAAACGATTTAAAAATCGTTTTCTACTCTGCGCTTTATCCTTAAAGTACACAAAATATTTTATGTGTTATTATTAATTTATGAATTTATCATTAAATGAGTTGCTTGTACGTAAATTTATTTCATTTTCGTTATTTAATATTTGCCCCTCCTCGACCTATTTGAGTGATGTCGGACATAAAATGAAAATATTATTTGCATCACCTTTATACCTTATTAGGTAATCAAATAATAATTATAAGACAAATGTTGCCATTTTTTAGACTATCAATTTTAAAGACCTCGGATATAGAAACTTTTGAAACACCTCAAATTGCTCAAGGACCTACACTATTTTTCTAGATAGCGGTCCAAGAAGAAATCTCATTATTGTGAAACGAGGAAAATTTTCCAAGATGAAAAGATCGTGAATGCACGCGGCAAATTAATCTGACTCATATTTGAGTCAAGTTCGGCATGTTTTTCAATTAATTTTTTTTCAAGGAAAATGAATAGTAATGCGCCTAACTCTTTGGGATTCTTGTTTATTGAACATTAAAGTTTACAAATAATTTTTTTTCGACATAAAAAAAGACATTATTGACGTCACAAAATGGCGGCAAACAGACCCCTGTTCGCCGCAAACGCCTGGACGGGCGAAGACTTTTCTCTGGAACGGCTTCATCTGAAACAGATTTCGTGATGAAATTAATAATCTGCATAAGATTCTCTGGAGCTTCTCCCGTTGGCAGCAAAAAATCTTGCAAATTAACAAAATGGCGGCCATATGAAAAAACAGGCGATTTTTAGCCCGCTTTTTTGCAGCTTTAAGGTGCTTCAAACAATGTTAAATGTTAATATTTTTGGCTGAAAGTGGGAGAAGCTCCAAAGAATTTAATAAGGAACAAAATGCGCAAAGATTCAAGTCAATATATCTTATAGTTTCTGAGAAAAATCTTCGCCCGATAAAAAAAATGTGGTTTCGAGAAAAACGCGTTTAAAGTTTTGACTTTAGTTAAAACCATTTTGGGGGTTCTTACCATTAGTCAGCTATGCCTGGACACCGAATTCGCTAATCGGAAAACGGCTTGGGGGGATGAAAGTATATAGTCTAAAGTACAAAAAAACGTGAAAAAAAAAATTTGATTTTTTGAAAAAAAAAGATCGGGAATACCCCCTTAAATTCGCAAAAACGTAGGTCACAAGAATGAGAAATTTTTTACTCAAAGATGCGTAAATGTCACTCATATATGAATAAATGGTAATTGTGGGTTCGAATCCCACCGGTGCCCTTAGATTTATTCGCAAATTTTCTCACACACACGCAGTGTTCTCAAATCTCATAAATTGAGTCTCCTTGCGAGAGTAAACTCGCGTGCGAATGTGGCAAACAAAATTCACGCTTGAGATATTCATGCATATTCACGCACTCACACTCACAACGTCGAAAACATTCCTCGTCGAACGTTCGACAGAGCAAGTTTGCTTACGCTACTCTCCCGCCGCCGCAAAAGTGTTTTTCGGAAAAAAGTGGATTTTTTTTCTCTCCCCGATCCGGGTTTTTTTTTTTACACCTTCAGGTGTGCAGTGCCACAGGCGGACATAAACGTTCCCCGGAGGAAGCAACCATCTCAGCCGAGTCTGAAGATTGGATTGTCCAACGGTAAAACTATCAACCACCACCTAGACATCGCATCATACGGCATCAAAAGGTCATCACCCGTATACACCGTACAACGAAGCAGCAGAACTGCAGATACGGTCTATACAGACCGGACGGTGCCCTTTGTGCTAAGCCACGTGCTGCAACAATAGAGCGATCATCTCTGCTTCATCGCACAGTGGAGTTTGTAAACGCGCCATCCCGGCATATAGAGATAAGTTAATTTTTTTCTCAGCCTAATTCTTTTTTTTTTTTTTTTTTTTTTTGTAAATAATTTTTTTTTGTTTGGTTTTTGATTTGCTAATATTAAGTAATCCCCCTGCAGCGTTGAATTTCCTTTCTTACAAATTATTATTTTTATTATTATTCATTATCTTATTTAGTTTTTTTTTGCACATATTTTATTTTATTTTTATTTTTTTAACACTGAGCAATTCACTCACAGTGTTGACTTCCTTTTCTTGTTGTTTCCTTTCCAATTTCAATCCATATATTTGAAATTTGTGGAAAATATAAACATTTAATAACTAAGATTGCAACCAATTCCGTTGCGGTGGTATCTTAAGTCACCGCAATGGATGATACAAATAAAGGCGGGGGTCTGTCGCTTGACATCTCTGATGATGAGTCAATAAAGTCTCCCTCATTTGAAAAGCTTGATAGCTCTGAGGAAATGGATACCCTCGAAGAGCACCTTGATCAAACCACCAGCAAGAACACTGGAGCCTATCCAAAAGTGAAATCTCTACCACAGCCCCCTTCTCCTCCATCGCCGCCTTGTCCACCATCGCCGCCTTGTCCTTATGTGCCCCCTACTCCACTCCTTCCCCCGAAAATATCAGAAACCCCCCGCCACAAGGCTTACCCTGATGACTCGAAAGGTCCGTGGGTTGTTTTCTTCCGGCCCAAACAAAAACCTTTGAATATTTCTCGGATTTCGAAGGATCTGACAAAACATTTTTCGGCCGTAACCGATATCTTTAAGGTGACGCCAAACAAACTGCGCGTTACCGTTGATAACCTGAAACAGGCAAACCGAATTGTTGCCTGTGAGCTTTTTTCGATCGAATATCGAGTCTACGTCCCCAGTTGTGACGTAGAAATTGAAGGAGTGGTCACCGATTCGAGTCTGACTTGTGAGGATTTCCTGCAAGTCGAATCTTTCGGCATTTTCAAAAACCGTGCCCTTCCGAAAGTCAAGATACTGGACTGCATTCAACTGCAGTCAGTGTCGCACATAGGCACAAACAAAAAGTATACCCTCTCAGATTCGTTTCGTGTGACCTTTTCAGGATCGGCATTACCTGACTACGTCACAATTGGGAAGGTTCGACTACCTGTACGCTTGTTTGTACCGAGGGTAATGAATTGCTTGAAATGCAAACAACTAGGTCACACCGCGGACTTTTGTTCCAACAAACCGCGGTGCGATCAATGTGGGGAGGAGCATACGGAGGGTCCTTGTCATGCTACACCAATATGCGTTTACTGTAAGGATGCTCCGCATGCTCTGAGTGATTGCCCGAAGTACAAACAGCAGGGAGAAAAACTAAAGCGGTCCTTGCAAGCTCGCTCTAAGCGCTCGTTAGCAGAAATTTTGAAAACGACCGCTTCATCTTCCCAAACCACCCCAAAAAGCAACAACACATTCCACCTCCTGCCAGATGATGATCAGGGCTCTGACTCAGAGGTTGGTGAGAGTAGTCCTTTTGTCTTTAACGGCAACACGAGGAAGCGGTCCAAAACAAACGTCACCCAAAAACCTCGTAAGAGAGGCCTCTCAACCTACCTTGACAAATTTAAGAGGTAGCGGAAATGTAGCAAAACCCCCACCACCGGGATTTCAAGTTTGTAATTTTAACAAAGACTTTCCGCCACTTCCGGGATCATCTAAAACCCCAGATATCCCAGTTTTTCAGCCAGAAAATCAGCTAAATAACCAGCAAGAACATGATGCCATGTTCACGTTTTCTGGAATTGTGGAGAGCATCTTCAATATATTCAACGTCTCTGACTCAACTAGGAACATTATTAATTTAGTGCTTCCATTTGTGAAAACTCTTTTGAAGCAACTAGCTTCTAGGTGGTCCTTCCTTGCATCGATCATATCTTTTGATGGATAATTTTCCGAATGAGGTCGGAGATATGATCTCTCTTCTTCAGTGGAACTGTAGAAGTCTTATACCGAAACTTGACGCATTCAAATTTTTAGTTCACAACTCACTTTGTGACGCATTTGCTCTTTGTGAAACATGGCTTTCTTCAGACACCGATCTCCCTTTCCACGATTTTAACATTATTCGCCTTGATCGAGCAGATTCGTATGGAGGGGTGCTTCTAGGGATTAATAAGCTCCATTCCTTTTATAGAATCGATCTGCCTTCCGTGACAGGCATTGAAGTTGTCGCGTGTCAGGTAAATATTCGAGGTAAAAGCCTCAGTATTGCCTCAGTATATTTTCCTCCGAGAACTGCGATTTCTCGCCAAGGTCTCTCAGATATCTGCTCAGTTTTATCTGAGCCTCGGTTGATCTTAGGAGATTTTAACTCTCACGGTACAGGCTGGGGGGAACTGTACGACGACAACCGCTCAACCTTGATATACGACATGTGCGACATCTTCAAAATGACAATTCTGAACACCGGGGAAGCAACACGAGTAGCCAAACCTCCAGCAAGAGTAAGCAGATTAGACCTCTCACTTTGTTCGAGTTCACTATCGTTGGATTGCTCGTGGAAAGTAATCCAAGATCCCTACGGTAGTGATCATTTGCCAATCAAAATTTCTATTACCAATGGTTCATCTTCCACTCGCTCGGTTGACATCGCGTACGACCTCACGAAAAACATCGACTGGAAAAAATTTGCGGCCACGGTTCTCGGTGGTATTGAATCGGTTGAGATACTCCCTCCGCTGGATGAGTACTCCTTTTTATCGCGACTTATCGTTGACTGCGCTCTTCAAGCACAGACGAAACGCGTTCCGGGTGTTTCCATTCGCAGACGACCTCTCACTCCGTGGTGGGATAAGGATTGCACCAACGCGAACAGCGAGAAGTCCGCCGCGTTTAAACGCTTCCGCAAACACGGTAAGGTCGGGGATTTCGAGCGGTACACCGACCTCGAGAAAACTTTCAAGGGCTTGATTAAAGCCAAGAAACGCGGTTACTGGCGTCGGTTCGTCGATGGTTTGTCGCGAGAGACTTCCATGAGGACACTCTGGAATGTCGGCAGGAGAATGCGAAACGCGTCATCACCGGTCAACGAAGACAAGGAGTACTCAGACAGTTGGATATTCAGCTTCGCGCTGAAAGTTTGCCCGGATTCGGTGCCGGTACAAACCAACGTTCGTGATCGTCCGTCGGGTAATAACGAAATAGATTCTCCGTTTTCGATGGTGGAATTCTCACTTGCTCTCCTCTCATGTAACAACTCAGCTCCAGGAATGGATAGAATCAAGTTTAACTTGCTCAAAAATCTCCCAGACGTCGCGAAGAGACGCTTGTTGAACTTATTCAATCAATTTCTGGAGCACAACATTGTTCCGGATGATTGGAGGCAAGTAAGAGTTATCGCCATTCGAAAACCCGGTAAACCCGCGTCGGATTTTAACTCGTACCGTCCCATCGCGATGCTGTCCTGTATACGGAAATTGTTGGAGAAAATGATTCTTTTTCGTCTAGACAAATGGGTCGAGTCGAATGGTTTACTTTCAGATACGCAATTTGGGTTTCGGAGAGGCAAAGGAACGAGCGACTGTCTTGCGTTGCTTTCAACTGAAATTCAACTGGCCTATGCGCAAAAACAGCAAATGGGTTCAGTTTTCTTGGACATTAAGGGGGCTTTTGATTCTGTTTGTATCGATGTCCTTTCGGATAAACTCCACGATAGTGGGCTTTCACCAATTATGAACAACTATTTGAGCCACTTGTTGTCTGAGAAATATATGAGCTTTTCTCATGGAAACTCGACAACTTCACGAATTAGTTACATGGGTCTCCCCCAGGGCTCATGTTTAAGCCCCCTTCTTTATAATTTTTATGTCAAAGACATTGATGGTTGTCTTGATGAAAATTGCTCGCTAAGGCAGCTTGCAGATGACGGCGTTGTGTCTGTTATAGGGCCAAGTGCACCGGACCTGCAAGGACCATTGCAAGATACCTTAGACAACTTGTCTACTTGGGCTTTGAAGCTGGGTATCGAATTCTCTCCGGAGAAAACTGAGTTGGTTGTTTTTTCTAGGAAGCACCATCCTGCACAGTTACAGCTTCAGCTAATGGGTAAAACAATCACTCAAAGTATTTCTTTTAAGTATTTAGGTGTCTGGTTCGATTCCAAATGCACATGGGGAAAACATATTGCGTATCTGAAACAAAAATGCCAGCAAAGAATTAATTTTCTTCGTACAATTACTGGAACTTGGTGGGGAGCACACCCGGAAGATCTGATCAGGTTGTATCGAACAACCATCTTGTCGGTTCTAGAGTACGGTAGCTTCTGCTTTCAATCCGCGGCAAAAACACATATCTTGAAGCTGCAACGGGTTCAATACCGTTGCCTCCGAATCGCGCTTGGCTGTATGCACTCGACGCATACGATGAGCCTCGAAGTACTCGCGGGTGTTCTCCCACTGACAGATCGTTTCGTGGAACTGTCCTTCCGGTTTCTTATCCGTTGTGAAGTAATGAACCCATTGGTAATAGAAAATTTTGAGAAGCTACTCGACAGAAATCCTCAAACAAGATTCATGAGTTTGTACTATGAGTACATGACGCTGGAGGTTGGTCCTTCTTCATTAATCTCCAATCGTGATTGCTTTCAAGCCTTCTATAGTTCCTCTGTAAATTTTGATCTGACCATGATGCAAGAAATCCATGGAATACCAGATCACCATCGGTCGATGGTTGTTCCCTCAATTTTCGCAATCAAGTACCACCATGTAAGTAACGATAAAAGATTTTTCACAGATGGGTCAACCATAAATGCTTCCACTGGATTTGGTGTATTTAATCAATTTCATAGCGCCTCTTATAAACTGCAGAAACCATGCTCAGTATACGTTGCGGAACTCGCAGGTATATTTTACGCAGTAGAGCGAATTGCCTCACTACCGTCTGACCATTATTTTATTTTTACGGATAGTCTTAGCTCATTGGAGGCTATTCGTTCAATGAGGCCGATGAAGCACTCCTCGTATTTCCTGCCTGAAATACGATCTAAACTGAGTGCTTTATCTAACTGCTCCTATACTATCACCTTAGCTTGGGTCCCATCTCATTGCTCAATTCCGGGTAATGAGAAAGCGGACTCATTGGCTAAGGTGGGCGCTATGGAAGGCGATATTTTTGAGCGACAAATCGCCTTCAACGAATTTTTCTCCATTGCTCGTCAGCAAGTCCTCATCAGTTGGCAACAAAAATGGAATGATGGTGAATTGGGAAGATGGTTACATTCTATTCTCCCTCAGGTGTCGAACAAGCCATGGTTCAAAGGGTTGGACATGAGCCGCGACTTTATACGCGTTATTTCAAGGCTTATGTCCAATCACTGCTCGTTAGACTCGCATTTCTATCGAATTGGGCTCTCAGGCAGCAATTTATGTGCGTGTGGCAGTGGTTATCACGATATCGAGCACGTTGTTTGGTCATGTACCTTACACCGTGTTGCCAGATCTGAGTTATCCATATCCCTCAGGGCCCGAGGAAAACAACCCGCGATACCCGTTAGAGATGTCTTGGCGAGCCGAGACCTCGACTATTTGAATTTAATTTATGTGTTTTTAAAACGGATAGATTTGAGGATTTAGTAGTTAGTGTCATCTTGTGTTCTCCCAAGTTGTTAGTTGCCCATCGGTGTACCCCCATGTTTGTCTTTTTCATCAGAGTGTCGCCTAGTTCGAGATCAAGAGCACATTGCTCTCCAAACCTTGTGTTCACAATCCCTACCCTGCCATCCATTTGTTACAATTTGTTACCCCTAACCTCGAGATAGCCGCGAGTAATCGGCCTCCGCTTTACTAACGTTAGTTTTAAGTAATTTTGTTATTTAAACAATGAATATCGGCTCCGCAAAGCTACAGCAAATGAGCCTGGAAAAATTAACGAATTAAAAAAAAAAAAAAAAAACAACGTCGAAAAATCATTCCAACTATAAACCCATAAAAACCACTCAAACGTCAATTGATACCATGGCTATGCATGTTTTGTTAGTTATCCAACCCTTGATGCACAAACAATAGTAATAACAATAAATAACGCCAAAATATAAGTAAATGAATTTTAGAACCTGAAAACTCATCGGTGATTTTTGTGACGTTGAATTTTGCAAGGCAAAACTCATACGCGCATAAACTCATGCAAGAGTTTTGAGTTTTTGAGGTTTTCCGAACACTGCCACACGTCTCTTACCGATGATATGTGCTTACTCTCAGTATGGTCAAACTTTCTCATAATCAATTAAATAGACTGCAAAGTCGCTAAACCGTAAATCAAAATATTTGAATAAATGTCATTCAAATATGAGTGATATTTGCTCATATTTAAGTAAAATTGACTCAAATGCGAATTTTAGTGAACGGGACTCACATTTAGATTTATTTGCCGTGTAGAATATTTTGCATGCTTCTCGGACCTAGCATCTGGAAATCGAAAAAAAAAGATTCCGGGATAAATTTTAGAGATTTTGGACCCATTTTTCAATGCTGTGACTTAGGCATTCGAAATCTCTAAGACAAACAAGTTAAGAAACGGTCCGGAATAATTTTCATATTTTGAATACCTATATGGAATGTAAGTTCACAGTTCTTGAAAAAAATTATTCCTTCTGAAACGTAAATAACATTTCTCGATTACTTTTTCGAAGGGACGTATCAGCTTTTGTAAACAATGCATTTGAGCGTCGATTTAGCGTAACTGGTAGCTCGCCCACGGAGATCATTATCACTTCTCCGATGAGCGGCAGGACAAAATTGGGTGTCCTGGCAGCTAGCTCTTTTGGTTTCTTCGGTATTCATGGAACCGTGGAGGATATCTACGAAATAGCCGTTCTTATTTTTGAGTTCCGATGGGATAAAAAGCTGCTGTTCGGTATTGTGCTGTCGCTCCTGACATTTTACAGTCGGCGGGGGGTTTTTTGAAAGTATGTACCAAGAAACTTTTTTCAGGTTATTTTATCACATAGGTGCAGAGCAAAATCAAATTTACGCAGTAATAAATTTTACGGATTTTCCGTATTTTCTGGACCACCTGGTGATAACTCGAAGCCAATGACCAGCGAATATATAAAAAATCACCATTTTACTACATTCCATTTAGTTGCAGGGAACAAGCAAGGCCTGCTTTGATAAAATTTACACATAAATCAATTTTACGGATGTTCCGGATCTTCTCACGGACCACCTGGTGACTACTCAGAGCCATTGAACAGCTAATGTATCTAAAATCACCATTTTACTACACACCACATAGTTGCAGAGTAAAATCAAGGCCTACTTTGATCAAATTTGCACAGCAATAAATGTATCAGATTTTCCGGATCTTCCAGCGGGTTATGTCGTGACCACTCGGAACAATTGAACAGCTAATATAACAAAAATCACGATTTTACTACATTTCACGTAGTTGCAGAGCAAAATCAAGGCCTACTTTAATCAAATTTACGCAGCAATACATTTTACGGATGTTCCGGATCTACCAGCGGACCATCTGGTGATAACTCGGAGCCATTGAACAGCTAACATATGAAAAATCACCAGTTTACAACATTTCTCATTGTTGCAGAGAAAAATCAAGACCTACTTTGATCGAATTTATGTAGCACTAAATTTTACGGATGTTTCGGATCTTCCGGCGGATCATCTGGTGACCACTTGGAGCCTTTGAAACGCTTATATATCTAAAATCATTAATTTACTACATTTCATATAGTTGCAGAGAATAATTAAGGCCTACATTGATCAAAAATACATAATAATCCAGATTAAGGTTGATCCGGGAAGGCCTTCCGGTGGACGCTCAGTATTTAGAACCAGGTTATGGGTTGATTTTGTTAAAATATTAATCAGCACTACCCATAGATGCCTGTTGCTGTGGATTTCCAGAACCATCTTGTTGTAGACCACTGGTACCTTTTCTGCCCCCGATGGCCTCTCGGAAACCCGGAATAAAACCGGAACCACTTGGCCAATCTGTTCCAATTTTTAGTAGACCATAATTTCGAACATTTTTCCGCTCACTGTGAAAATTTCAACCAATTTCATGGTTAAACAAAAAAGTTATACCTATGCAAACATTTCTATTCGTATACCTGTTCGTAAAAATAAAAACTGCACAAGCGCGTTAGGCCCTCCCCAGAAGTAAAGCAAGTGGTGTTCGTTTGAAACGCTAATGGGCCTTATTACGGGTGTCACTACACGGTGATAAGGAAGTGATACTCATAATAAGAGCCGTGATTGCCGTACAAATCAAATGGGAATCACTTCACCGTGACAAGTGAAAAGTTTTCACCGTGAAGTGACATCCGTAATAAGCCCGAATAACTTTTCGGGGGTAACTCGGATTCACATCCGGTCTTCAGCCAAGATGTTCCCAATACTCCAAAGGTGCTACATTTTGTACACGAAGAAAATCGACCCACTACAGCGCCACCTAGAGCCGCGAATGTGAAAGTGGCTCGCTCCCCCATACATTTTGTCGGTTTTCCCCATACAAACTTCAAGCCGTTTGAGCGAGGGGTTCCCGTGAACCAAATGACTTCAAATTTTGACAGGGTGATTCTGACCCCCAAAACTACCATTCCAGAGGGTAGCGTTTGAAATTCCAGATTTGACCTATTTTGAAACACTCTACTGTCCATACAGCACAAGGGTAGAGGTGAAGATTTGGCACCACAGAATAATAATCACAGGGATCAATTGAATCCTGCTTAAGATGCCGGATAGGGAGGAATAGTGTTTCAAGTAGGGGATAGTCGGAGTAACAGTAGTATTAGTAAAAGTTGGAAAGTAAACGTACAGAGGATCATGTTTTGCAATACCTGTAAATCTCGTTTTATGATTTCATAATTTTTAAACCCTTGTATCCCAAAATTTAGGAAAAATGCTTAAAAGATCATACACCATCATAATAACCCGGAACGGTTCAATTGAATATCCTACTACACAAAAATAAGATTAAATACAATTAGATTGGTCTCACCCGATATTCTTGAAATACTTGACGTTTCGAATGATGCATTGCCATTTCCAGACTTCGTGTTGTTAGTTTTCTTGAAGGCCTTGTGCTTAATTCTTGATTTGTCTTTCGCTTCGTATTTCGAAGAAGTGAGTCTATAAGAAGATAAAAAAAAACAAAAACAACGCTTCCCGCTCATAAGCTGTAGACCGAGTGCAGAATCTTTGTGATGATACTTTCCAAACGTGCATACCCATAGAAATAAATTCAATTCAAAAGGGTTTAGGGAAAATGACGGGTTCGGCATGACAGACTATTTTTGGCAACCCAAATTGAAACGCTTATTTCAATGGATTTTCCTAAGAAAACACTTGAAATACACGCACTACAAAATGCTGCTGATTTCGAGTTGCCGATGAAAGCACAGCTGTTTAACACGCAGCTCAAATAGAGAGGTTGTCGAATAAAAAGATATTGCCTACAATAGTCGCTCTAACTAGAGAAGATTGGAGCTTTGTAAAAGCGTTTCAAAACAGTTTTTGACAATTCTTTCGACTGAAATTGTTACAGCAGCTGGCAGCAAAAGATTGTAATACTGCATATGTGTGCGTTCCTTAGAGAAAAAGGCTATAGAAAGATGGTCGCTGCTTAGGTTGCCGAAAATACGTAAATTTCCCTATGTGGTGGCTCGGGACTGCAAGAACACCGACAAAAGCAAGCTGTGCAGATGGTGCGGCTCGGAGGGCCATAAGGCACAAGGTTGCCAAAAGCCGCCGAGGTGCACTATACGCGCGGGGAAAGGGAAATCCTCTACCAACCACATGGTAGGTGGCCCATGCTGCCCATGGGCCAAGAGCAATGCTGCCCCGGCAAAGAGCAATGCTAAGCCATGTTTGAGGTAGCGCAGTTGAACCTGAACCACTGCTCGGCTACCCAGCAACTGCTGTGGTAATCGGCAGCGGATGTCGCAATCATCTCCGATCCGTACCGCGTCCCAACCGGCAACGGGAATTGGGTCACGGACGCGTCGGGGATGGAGGCGATATGCACGATGGGGAGCTTCCCCATTCAGGAGGTAGTCGTGTCCAACTCGAGCGAGGGATTCGTGATCGCCAGAGTTAATGGAGTATATTTAAGTAGCTGTTATGCTCCGCCCAGGTGGTCTATCGAGCAGTTCTCGCAGATGGTGGACAGACTCACTGCGGTACTTGTCGGCCTAAGACCGGTGGTCATTGCGGGCGACTTTAACGCATGGGCGGTGGAGTGGGGCAGCCACTACACCAACCAGAGAGGATGCATCCTACTGGAGGCAATGGCCAAACTGGACGTTGTACCTGCCAACACCGGTTCGGTCAGTACCTACAGAAGGAATGGTGCAGAATCCGTCATCGACGTGACATACTGCAGCCCGAGTTTGGAGGGCAACCTACACTGGAGGGTCGATGAGGGTTACACCCATTGTGACCATCAGGCGATTCGGTACAGTGTGGGGCCAGGTGAGAGGCGAGTGGCAGGAGGAAATCCTTCCTGCGCTCGAGGCTGGCGGACGTCGTTCTTCGAGGAAGAGGTCTTCGGCGAAGCACTGGGGCGGGAGCGAATAACCCCGGATCTGACTGGGGAAGAACTGGTAGCAGCGCTGACAAGGGCGTGCGATACAACCATGCCTAGGAGAGCCTATACCAGGCATGGCCATAGACCGGTGTACTGGTGGAGCGAGTCGATTGCTATCCTCAGGGCGTCTTGCCTCCAGGCGAGAAGGAGGATGCAACGAGCTCGTACGACTGAATCTCGGGAAAAAGTGGTCATGGCAAAGACCCGCGGCGTGACGGCACCCCCGGAGAGATCACCAGCGGTACTGGCTCCGATCGTTGGGTTCCTGTTCCCGCGTAGGGACGTAGACTCCTGGCCGCGGATTAGGGAGAAGTGTCTAGAGTGACGAACAGTGAACTTGGCGGTATTGCCAAGTCGCTGGTGGTGGGCAAGGCCCCGGGCCCAGATGGGATCCCGGTTGTGGCTCTGAGGGCGGCCGTTGCGGAAAATCCAGACATGTTCCGTTCTGTTTTTCAGACCTGCCTGGACGTAGGCATCTTCCCAGATGCGTGGAAGCGGCAGAAGCTGGGGCTGCTCCCGAGGCCAGGAAAACCCCCTGGGGACCCGTCAGCATACAGGCCCATTTGTTTGTTGGACACCACTGGGAAACTGCTTGAGAGGGTCATCCTCAACAGGTTGTCGGCCTACACCGAAGGTGTAGACTAGTCGGCCTGTCAAGCAGCCAGTATGGGTTCCGTAAGGGCAGATCCACGGTGGATGCCATCCGCGACGTCATCCAGACGGCAGAGGTGGTCCACCGGAAACGAAGGGGCATTCGTTACTGCGCGGTGTTAACTTTAGATGTGAAGAACGCGTTCAACAGCGCGTGCTGGGGGGCGATAGCCCGCTCGCTACACCAGCTCCAAATTCCCGGAGGGCTGTATGAGATTCTGGAAAGCTACTTCCATAATCGTGTGTTGACGTACGACACAGAAGATGGCGAAAAATGCGTTAGAGTCACCGCAGGAGTGCCACAAGGCTCCATTCTGGGCCCGGTGTTATGGAACGTCATGTACGATGGACTGTTAAAAACGAGGATAAAATTCCCGGTAGGCGTGAAAATTGTACGTTTTGCCGACGATGTCACGCTGGTAGTCTACGGGGAATCCCTCGAAGAGGTAGAGCTGACAGCGGCTCACTGCGTCAAGCTTGTGGAGGAATGGATGAGATCCAGGAAACTGGAGCTCGCCCATCACAAGACGGAAGTGGTCGTAGTCAACAATCGCATGTCAGTACAGCATGCGACGTTGACAGTCGGCGGAAGCACAATTAGGTCTGTGCGCTCTTTGAAACTCTTGGGGGTTATGCTCGATGATAAGCTCAGCTTCGGCTGCCACGTCGAGTACGCCTGCAAGAGAGCGTCTATGGCTGTGGGGGCATTATCCCGTATGATGTCAAACAGCTCGGCAGTGAATGCCAGTAAACGCATAGTATCTATCCTCAGATACGGCGGCCCTGCGTGGGCTGCGGTACTGGATATTGACTGCCACAGGCGGAAATTAGAGAGCACACACAGGCTTATGTGCTTGAGGGTGGCCAGTGCATACCGCACTATCTCGAGAGTGGCCGTCTGTGTCATAGCAGGGATGATGCCAATCAGCCTTATCATTAAGGAGGATGTGGTGTGCTATGACGCGAGGACCGTTCGAGGGGTGCGCAACAACGCGCGAGTTGTGTCGACCGCGAGATGGCAATCGGAGTGGGAAAACTCCACAAAGGGGAGGTGGACTTAAAGCTTGATACCTTCCGTATCAAGCTGGGTCAACAAGCGCCATGGGGAAGTAAACTTCCACCTGACACAGTTCCTGTCAGACCATGGCTGCTTTAGGAGCTACCTGCATAGGTTCGGACATGCAAGTACTCCCATCTGCCCCACGTGTGCTGGTGTCGAGGAGACCGCCGAACACGTTGTGTTCGCCTGTCCACATTTCGAGCCAGTATCGAGCGCTATGCGGAGCGGATACCAGTCCGGATAGCATCGTTCCTAGGATGTGTGGTACCACCGAGAACTGGAGCGCGGTGGTGACTGCGGTCACCCACATAGTTTCGGAATTACAACGACAGTGGCGTGCCGAGCAGCAGTTGCCTACTGCCCGACTAGGTCGAGAGTATTGCTAGAGGCGCCATAGCGCTACAGCGGCCCCTCCCACGAAGTAATGCCTTCGGGCGGTTCCGGGGAGGTCAAGGGCCAAGCGCACAGGGTAAGGTTTAGTGGGTCGGGAGTGAAATTCTCCCACACCCTGAGTTCCTTCTCAGGTGTCTGTGAGCAGATTCCCCCCTGTATGAAAAAAAAGGGGTTGCCAAAGCCCAGGGAAAACGGGACTACCCATAAAATGACTACAATTTTACACATTTATGAGTAATTGCTAGTACAAAAGTGAATAAAATTTATGCATTTATGAGTAACAGATACTCATAAAAGGTGTAAAAAATACACACATTTTAGGTGTAGTCCCGTTTTAGCCGAATATGCATACTTTATAGTCAAAATTGAGTACTTTATAGTCATTTTTGCGGTTTCCGTGTAGACAACACATTTTTAAGGAACACGAGAATATAAGGCTATCGTTAGTTGTAGGCAGCCGTCTTCTTCAGTCAAACGTCAGTGACGTCGCGTAACTTCACTTTTTACATGTGCACCAACTTTGAAAACTTGATTTATACTCAAAACGTTAGCAAAAATGCACAGAATTATCCAGTTTCACTGTTATCTATCCGCTAAAAACAATATTTTGAAATTTTGTAACGTTCTGTGAGTTGGTGCACAGGTAGATTAAGCTTTGGAGCAATCCCACCCAAAGGATTTCGGATAAATCAAGACGTCCGCACCGCATGCTCTTCTATAGATTAAGACAGAGTAGTACCTATATATTCTACAATCAAATCGTATCGTCAAGTGCTGTCTAAATGATTCACACTGTTGTTCACAAACTTGGAATACTTGAATTGCGTCGTTCCCATCGTCTCCTCGACCATCGGCGGCCAAAGATCGAGAACTCAGATGAGACGCATTGCATGTGTTAGTACATTTTGTCAAATGTTGGATTACACAATGTTAAAATGTCAGAACAGTACAAACCAAGATGCTTAATTTCGCGCGACCTTCCGCACGCGGAAGAAAAACTTAAAACCTATACTTTTACATACACAATGAGCCTATAAGGTTCTATCGTCTTTTTAAAATAAAAATAAAAGAATGTGTCTGCGGGAGCGCTTCCCTCAGGTGCATTCATTCAAGGGAAAGCGGGGACTATGGAGGGGGAGTTGGTTTTTCATAATTTAACTGTTTTGTGTGTACTATTTTATCGAAGAGATTGGACTTATTCGGTGGCGCCAGTGTCGACAAACTGCACGTCAAACAGTTGTCGGCATGCGGCGGCGGCAGCCTCCTTGCGTGCCAATTTCTTCGAACGGGCCTTACCAATGAAACGTTGCCCATCGACAGTCACTCCGACGGAGAACTCCCGCTTGGCCGGATCGTTGCTGTTGTTCGAGCCAAGATCCTCGTACGGGATTTGCGGGCGCATCTGTGGATAGAAACGAATGGGTTAATAATTTGTGGACTGTGGGGATGACTTGCGGATTGAGGTAACTTACAAATGCAAGAAGAGCAGTTGGGTGTCGGGTAGGCGCATCCGAGGGAATATCAGCCTTGGTCTTTGGCACCTTCGGGGCCAATGGATGGACACCGGTTTCGGTGAGCTTGACTGGCGCTTTGGCGGGCTTGATGGCCGGAATTTCGAAACCCTCATTCTGCCACTCGTTGAACAGCTTGTACAAGGCGTACGAAGCCAAATGCAACATTGGTACATCATCGCTTTCCGACACGTCGGACATTTCAACATCTTCATTGCTGGTGGCATTACCGTTGTTGCCATTGTTCGCAGCAGGGGCCTTGCTTTCAGAAGTCTGACGAGCCTTGGCCATCTGGGCAATGACCAGATCACGCAGAGCCTTTTCCGAAGCACGAGCCTTGGCCAGATGTTTGTTCGGAGCGGTGGCCTCGTAGCGCACGTTGTTGACCACGATTTCAGCCGTCGTCTCCTGGCCATTGGTGTTGATGGTGAACTCGCTCATTCCGGGTCCTTGCAGCTCGTGGAGAGCCACGACGGCATTCTTCGGAGTCAGCAGCTTACGCAAACGGCGCAGCTGGCGAGCCTTGCGCTCCTTCTCTGTAAGATCGGATGGAAAGTGTGATGTTAGTATTTAAGGACCAAGGCTTTTAGAACCACATATTTTCGACCAGGAAATCATAGAGTAGACAATCAAATCACGTCGTGAACTGCCGTACCAATTTGTTATAACTTTCAAAACGAACAGCTCTCAGATTTGCGCAGTGTTTGTAATCATTTTTTTTTTCTCGGCAGGAAGACCAAATTGAATCTTTGACAAAGGTAACGGATAGTTTGATAGGCACTCACCGAGACGCTTACGATCGGCCGCGCTCAGATTCTTGCGGTTGGCAAAGATCTTGCGCATCTTGGCGCCGATTCCTCCCTCGGAGTCTTCGCCTGCATCATCGACCGGCATGGTATCGTTGTTGTTCTGAACAGGTTCTTCAACTTTTGGCTCCACTTGCGGTTGTTCTTGTTGCTAGGGATAAGACAAAAGACAGAATATTACTACCATGACGTTATCCTGGTTCTCGCGAATCGAAACTTCGGGGGTATGGGCAGGTTTTTTTTTTTTGGGAGTTGCGCACTCAATTTTTTGGCAAGCGGCGCATACACTCTCGGACTCGGCAAAACTACTGACACTGACTGCAACGAGAGATTCTCGATTTTTAGTGATGCTATGCGTGGAGTTTTCGCTTTCAGAGAAGTTCCGGTGGCGCACCTGTCGCTAGTTCTGTTCTGGAGAAAAATGCGCGCACGCCAATAAATCGATGTGTTGCTGCTCTCTTACCGGTGGTGTAAAGAGACCTTGTGATTGGTTATTTGAAAATGTGTGTGTCTAGCAAATACATACTCGTTCTACATTACCGCCATGTGTTTCTTTCGTTTTGGGTATTGCTGCTGGGAGGAGCGCGCGCAGAAGGATTCACCAGGCCCCGGATCTCATTCGTCGCACGTTGTGTGTCTTTCCTCTCCACAGGGCTCTAGCTAGCGCACCACACGCGGACTTCCGGCGAAGCAGGGCATCTTTCCTCCACTCTATAGCTATGGCCATTTTCTATTGCGTGTGCTCTCGTGAGCTCCTCCTCATCCCTGACTGGGAAAGAACGAGGGAGCAGTGTTTCTGTACCCCAACGAAAACGAGTTTTGATTTTTGGCACAACAAAAATAAGTAGTTTGTTCTAAGAAGAGACGGAGTGGAACAATCGGCAATCACTACACACATCATTATCATTGAACGTGTGTGTGTGTATGTGTGTGCGCGTTTGTGTGTTTGCGTTTGAGAAGGAGAGAGGTGGAACGGCTAAGAATTCGAATGCTTCACCTAGTGTCACGAACTCTCGCGTTGTCGTCGTTATCGGGATTCCTCTGCGTGCTCGTGCTGCGGGCGCGAATCCGGAGACTAGCCGAGAAGCTACGAATTCTAGTCGTGTGGTGCGAACGGTTGCGTGTTTGAAAAATGGGCTGTATGTTGTATTGCAGGCAAAATGTTATCGATGGCACTACTACTTGCTACTTAACTGTTTTAAAGGTAATTTTTATAAGTTGACTAAAATTTACCAAATATACAAGCTCTACTTGAGGTAAATCAAATTATACAGTTAAGTCATCCCAAGGTCAGTAAATATTTAACCCAAAAAAGAGATGGTTTCAGAGGAACACGTTTAAGATGAAAACCTATGGCAGTCTTATTTTCTATGGGTCTGCTTACTTTCACTACATCGAGTGATCATTTCAATTTCATACATAAAGTCTCTGTAGTTTCCGAGATGTGTTTCTTCTTCTTGTTCGGATTTCAAGCTTATTCCTTTTCGCATATTAGCTTATTGTGTGCCCTCAACTTAGTGTTCTAGATGCACTTCCACAGTTATTAATTGAGAGCTTACGATGCCGTCTGTACCATTAGTATAATTGTGTGGCAAGCGCAATCATACACTGTATGTCCAGGGAAGTCGAGCAATTTTCTAACCCGAAACATTCCAAGACCGGATCGGGACTCGAACCCAGCCACCTCCAGCATGGTTTTGCTTTGTAGCTGCGCCTTTACCGAGTGAGCTAAGGGAGGCCCCGTTTCCGAGATGTGTGCCGTGTAAAATTCGAGGTGGCAGAGTCAATCAGCCATTTGTGGGCTTGGTCCAGGACCAGTAACTCCTTAAAAGTATGATTGTATTGTATTTTAAACTGCTTTTACTTAAAACAATTTTACCTAGGTATTTTGTAATCCTAAAACTGAACATATTTGTAGTTCTGTGGCGAACGTTTCAGCTCAATTGATCTTAAGAGAACAAAATGACAACATGTTAAAGTTGTCATTTTTGTATGAAAATCGGCATGCGCTATTATATCGAACAGCACTGCACCATAATTTAATGGACTGAAAAAGGAACTCTGCAACATGAACAGTGGAGACGTTTTGATTGCTGTCTCAACGAGAATAACCAGCTACCTAAGTACCGCGCCCATCTAAAGTCTACTGGAACAGCTCTGAATTGCCGTTAGAATTTCTCCAAAACATTATCAGTATTGGTGCTGTCTACCTACATCCAGATCGAAAAAAAAAACTAGTGCACGATCACCCGTGAGCATGTGGAATCGTTAGGCTCGATTGAGTCTCGAGCTTGTATTTGGGGACTACAACCAAGCTGTGGCAGTGACTCTTCACCTACAGCGGCCCACCATTCATTAATCCACTGCTATCGAATATGCCGGTGGCTTGCTGTGCTCTTTTGGACGGATTTAACTTACTCGGATTTACTCAAGTAAACACTTTTCCGACCCGAAACGGACGTTTGCTAGATCTTGTCCTGGCAAATGATTTCACATTACTGGGCACTTCTACTTCTTTGCCAGTCGAACCACTGATCGGTCTAGATGCTGACCTGGGAGGGAGAAGCAGACTCGAAACATATGAACGTCAAAAGGAGCCAGAATCAAAGTTGTTCCGAACCATTCAAAATTTGTACTAAAAAGGCTAAGTGTGCCCGTGTTTGGTTCTAAGTTTAAATTAAATTTATTAATTTATCAACAAATTTAATGCATTGCAATGATAGAACGTAGATTTTGCTATATATCTACGCAAATTTATTTCTAATTTGAGCTAGTCACTAGGGCCAAACACTGGAGCACTAATGCCATAACTGGCACTCTTATACTAGTTGATGTTCTACGATTTTGGTCCATTTCAGGAAAGCTAGACGTGAGTCGTAATGGCCTAATTCCGACACAAACTTGGTTCATTGCCCGTAGTGAACAATTGGTGCGAAGTTTCGACGAATTCGGAGGGAAACATAAAACGGATTCGTCAGTTGGCATGGAATTGCTCAGACACATTTCAAAGATCCCGGACATTTATGAAGATTACAAGAATTTATTAGATAAAATATTTAGGATTTTAATCATAGAAACCTTATTTACAAGGTCTCTATTTTAAACTTTAATTTCAAGATCCTGGATTTAGTAAACCAAAAATTCCATGATTCTAGAAGATCCCGGACTGTGCATAATGTACATCGGAGAAGGTTAAAAAAAAATACCCGTCAATTTTTTTAGTTAAAAGTCTGATACCAACGTCATTTTTCGTTAATCGTTAATTCGCCTAAATAAATAACAAACGCACCTCACCGAAACATTCCTCCACTGCGTAACCTCTCCGGCAACAAAGTCTTCATCGAAGCAATGCAAACAATGAAGTTAGTGGTAAATAACAAACAACAGGCTGGGTGGGAGCTGTCAAAGAACCGAACAGACGGCACCGACAGTTGTTTGGTCGGCGAGGCGGTCACCATCGCAGCACAATGCTACACCGCGGAAAATAACGAACATTGAACCGGCAAAAAAATCCATCACCCACTGACCCCCATTTACTCCCTAATAAACAAAATAATAATTGATTTAACAACATTCCTCCCTGCTGTCCGTGGACTTGGCAGTAGTTCCAGGAGGCGAAAATCCCTTTACATAGCAAGAGCGGTGTCTTTCAAGCACCCGAACAACGCCAATCGATAACATAATTGCAGCAACAACTTCAACCACATCAGACGCAGAAGCCACTCTCTCTACTTCTCTGTTTGGGAACGCTCGTGGCCAGCTAGATATTAGTACTGCTGCAGTAGTAGTAGTAGTAGTAGTAGTACCTAGCCTATGTACGTAGTACTGAGGACGCGCGAATGTACACTCGACTGTGGGGATAGGTAAGTTACCGAGGCTTTGGTAGATTCACGGGAACGGGAAGAAACAGATAGAAAAGCTATGCGGAAAGAAAACTTGTCGACGCCATCTTGGAAAACGGACGGGAAAAATCTGCACGCGAGTGCGTATGCGAACGTCTGCCTGCCTGCCGCGCCGCTTGAAGATTTTCACCGGATTTTCCGAAGCACCATGCCATCCATGATGATTTTGCGCTGCAAACTGGTTTTCTAGAACCGACAGATTTTCTTTCTACTCTTCCTCGCACACCGAATGTGAATATGCGAGTGAGGTCAGAAAGGGTTCGGGGGAGGAGGGGGAGACTCTACGGATCGTTTTGCGTTCGTGGGTCCAGAACGATTCAGAGGTGAACGGTCTCCGGCCGGGGAGGCCCTACTCCACCCAGAGGGCGGAAGGAGAGCCTCGCCCGGTCGAAGAATCGCCTTGCGGACAATGAACATAACTATATTAGGAAAAGAATTTCTATTTACTCTCATTTCAACCACTTCGCCCCATATTAGACGTCCTGCCAAAAAAGTATCGATGAATGATTAAAAAAAAACGAGATTACAACGAAAATAATTTCTGATGGAAAAGATGAGAATGATTGTAAAAGAAAATGGCCGGTGTCTGGCGCTGATGCGAGAGCAAGTAGCATGAGATCCCCAAATCTGTCACAAAGCAAATACCTGATTGTTGGTGTTTCCGTTGGAAGCTACGAAGCTCTGGTCATACTGCTGCTGTACCTGCTGGTTGCGGTTCTGGGCACCACGGGGATTATTACGGCGATTCATCTTTGATTTTGTTTTTTTTCCACTAGAAGCTGATTCTTCACCAGAAAATAATTTGCACCGCACACTTTTCGGGAGAGCGATACACGAACACAACTCTACACTGCCGGCGATCACGAGAGACTGTGCTGAACGGGAACGATTTCGTCATCGCGAAGCCGCAGCGAAGCATGTAGAAAATGGAACGATTTGACAGCTCAAGTTATGACAGTTCCGGTGTAAAGAAAATGGCAATGATGAAATTTTACCTATGTAGATGGATTCTGCAAAAGGAATGGAATCGATTAAGGGTACGGCCAGGGTAGACGCGACGCGACCAATTCAAAAGAATCTTATTATTTATTATTATTCCTTGCGTGAGTCGCGTCTACCCTGGCCGCGGCCTAAAAAATTCCAACTATGAGTGCCCTAATAAAAATTGTATGGTTAATTTGCTTAACGACGTGTTCTGGGTATCATCCAAACCATTTATGGAATAGTTCAATAATTTGGGTTATCGTTCGTTTATGGTTATTTTTTATTAGGGTGAACGCTCACGCATTATAAAATCGATTGGTTTTATGTATAAAATGCGTATACTTTTCAACCTCCTCTTGTAAAGGCCTGTATTGGCGTCTTGCAGTGAAACTTTTTCATGCTTTCGCCACCTACATTTCGAAGTGAAAACTACTTGAAGGAGGATAATTTCCAAATTCTTCAAGTAAAACAGACGATTTTTGGGGCAAATCGGTACATAAAGAAAAACTAATAATTTCCCGTGGAAACTTTTGTTTGAATCGTGTAAGAAAATGTGTTCGCAAACTAACTGTTATTATTTCGGTATGGATCGGAGATGTTTTCATGGAAAATTATGCATAACAAGTTTGCATGCACAGGGAGAGGTTACCTCCTGCGCAGCGGCATTTTTCGGAAAATGGTGAATATGTGCGATTTCCACTAGGATGAAAGTAGAAATTAAGTGAATTTACTTAGGAAAGGTTGTATTATGCTGGTGGTAATGGAGATTGGTTGTATAGGACGCCAATATTCAATAAATGTTCATTTTGGCCTTTTGTTAGCTAACATATTGATGCTCACAATTTTCGACGGAAAACGCAACGGAACTTGCTTTACTCAACACACACCATACTATAAAATGGTGCTAGATGGTCTTCAAAGTGATAGCAAGATGACAAATCATCTTTATTTTGAGTAATTGAGCAATTTACTTCTGTTTACATCATATTTACGATGCAGCATTGATGGAGCTGTGAAATTAAATGAATATATCTTATGAAAGTTCATCTGGAAAAGTCAAAGATGCACATCAGTCTGATCGTGAAAACATTTTCTTCTTCAATTCGAATGTTATATTGGAAGGATTTAACGCAGGCTTGATAAAAATTATGATTTAATGCTAATTTTCACGAATTTTATATGCAGTCTGTCAACATTATCATCATTATGCAGTGGCGACATCTGCGTCGAGATTTTACGGCAATCTTCCAATAGAGATCGAAGCGAAGCGAAAATCTCATACACAATCTTGCACAAAATACTACATTTTTCACCTGCGTGAAAAACATAATTGACAAATATTTCACTTCGCTTTGAACTGTAAACAAATACGATCCAGCGAAATCGAATTTTGTGGATCGCATCTTTTTCGCTCACGTTAACTTTTTTCACGCATACAGTGCTCGCGAAAAGTTGACGTTTCGAGAAAGAGCGTATCTGTCAGCGAAACGAAATTAGAAGCACGCGAAAAATCATGAAATTTCGCTAGCAAAAAAGGTTGTGAAAAAATGTGTGTGGAACATTTTCCAGTTTCCTTTTTTCGCAGTTTACAGTTCATGTGAAACGAAATCGATCAGTTTACACCTCCGGTGAAGTGAAAATCTGACAGATACGCTCTGCCGAAACGTCAACTTTTCACTTAGCTGCTGCTCTTTTTGCGAGCGCTGCAGGCGCGAAAAAAAAAAATAAACGTAAGCGAAAAAGATGCGATCCACAACATTAGATTTCGCTGGATCGTATCTGTTTACAGTTCAAAGCGAAGTGAAAAATTTGCCAATTGCGTTTTTAACGCTGGTGAAAAAAAATAGTATTGTGTTTCATGTGTGTTGTTGGGTGTCGAAAGGTGTTTCTGGGTGTTTCTTCATCAACCGAAAAAATAAATTTATTAGCAACCATATCCTTCCTGACGTTTATATCTTGAGTAATCGCATTTTCAAGTGCGAAGTTTGTTATTCTCACTTTCGCTCTAGCCTAAAAGATTGGTTTGTTTTGTCATCCTCACTTTCAAACCATCAATACTTGTATATATAGAATAGACAATAATATAACGCTGAAAATGACAGATTCCCCTACAACTCCACCGATGTTTTTTTTTAATGAAAAAGCACAACCAGCCAGCGGGAGGATTTTTTTGAGCTAATTCGACCGCAGCCGATGGGCTTTTTGCGAGGGGGGTGACACATCTAAATCTCAAGTTTAGATAGTCAACAAATCTCACACTAGCGAATCAATCTTCCAAAAATCTTCTTTCATTTGTCGCATCTGCTTGCATCGCTCATCAATTTTTTGCAGGAAATCTTCAGAATCTTTTTTTTTTTTTAATTCTTTATTTAAGAGATTTTTAGCCTTATACCCTGGACAGACTATGGCTTATATCATGTAATATAGGCTGTCTTGCAATGAGCACTCATACATAGGATTTCCAGTGAAAACTAGATGTAAAGGGTGATATGGTCAAAATTTGGTCAAGGGAAAACGCGTGTAAATCGGTGAAATCGTTTATTTAAAAAATCAAATTAAATTTCTTTTTCAAGTTCAATTAGTATAAAATTCAGGAAAAATATTCAGTTAGGCTTCCGCTTTTCCAAATCCGAATTGCCGGGCCTTACGCTTGACCCCTGCCATCAGATTTTGTACAGCCACCTTGTCCACCTTCTTCGCCGCAGAAAGCCAGTTTGCCTTGAACTGCTGCTCGCCCTTAGCAGTTTTTTTGGTCTTCTTTAGGTTCCGCTTGACAATAGCCCAGTATTTCTCAATTGGGCGGAGCTCTGGCGTGTTGGGAGGGTTCTTGTCCTTGGGAACCACCTGCACGTTGTTGGCGGCGTACCACTCCATGGCCTTTTTACCGTAATGGCAAGATGCCAAATCCGGCCAAAACAGTACGGAACAACCGTGTTTCTTCAGGAAAGGCAGCAGACGTTTATTCAAACACTCTTTCACGTAAATTTCTTGGTTGACAGTCCCGGAAGCTATGAAAATGCTGCTTTTCAAGCCACAGGTACAGATGGCTTGCCAAACCAGATATTTCTTTGCGAACTTTGACAGTTTCATGTGCTTGAAAACATCTGCTACCTTTCCCCTTCCTTTTGCCGTATAAAACTCCTGTCCCGGAAGCTGCTTGTAGTCGGCTTTGACGTAGGTTTCGTCGTCCATTACCACGCAGTCAAACTTCGTCAGCATCGTCGTGTACAGCCTCCGGGATCGCGCTTTGGCCGTCGTATTTTGTTTATCATCGCGATTTGGAGTCACTACCTTCTTGTAAGTCGATAGTCCGGCTCGTTTTTTGGCTCGATGCACGGTTGTAGACGATACACCCAGCTTATTTGCGGCATCTCGGAGAGAGAGGTTAGGGTTTCGCTTGAAACTACAGGCAACTCTCTTTGTCGTCTCAGCGGCTTCCGGTTTTCGATTTCCCCCCGATCCAGACTTCCTGGCTGTCGACAAACGTTCCCCAAACACTTTAATTACATTTGTAACGGTTGATTTGGCAACTTTTAGTGTTTTTGCCAACTTTGCGTGCGAGTAGCTCGGATTTTCGCGATGCGCGAGCAAAATTTTGATACGCTGCTCTTCTTGCTTGGACGGCATTTTGACAACTGAAGAGTGAATTCCAAAATCAAAATAGGAGCAATATTCTACACACACACACACCTTCAAAATGAGGGGTGTTCAGGTTTTTTAAATGCAAAATTGAAAGAAATACGTCAAGTTGATATTGACCAAATTTTGACCGTATCACCCTTTATGAGTGCTCATTGCAAGACAGCTTATATTACATGATATAAGCCATAGTCTGTCCAGGGTATTAGGCTAGTTCATCTCTAAATCTTCAGAATCGTCATCAATCTTCTTTCTATCTACTCAGCGTGCGCGCAGCTAGCCACAGCAAAACACAATCTTTTTTGCATCGTAAATAGAGTCGTCCCCCTTGGCTTTTGGAGTGTTCTCGACGATCCGATATTCGTACCACTGGGATCGGCTTCCGTTGCACCACCACCGCCAGGTATTCCCGCATAAACGCGAACCATCACATGACCTTACCGATAATGGTTATAAATTGTTTATAATCCCTGCTAAACTTCAACTGAAATGGTTATGGAACTTTACATGAACGTTTGTGTGATAAAGTTTTAACCTTATGTATTATGGTTTTTTGGAAGCGGACCTTACAAATAATGGGTTGTTAAGAACCATTACCATTCCAAATTCTTGTTTTCTCCATACATTAACTGAAAGAGAACTATATAAGAACGTTTTTACTTATGGTTTGAGAACATTAATCGTTATGGTTATGGTAGTCAGTAAGGTCCATTAATGGTTTTGTATTATCGCTCAACTTTACGTGAAATATATCGTGAATTGGTAATCAGTAATTTACAGGCAACTAATTCGCGATATATTCCACATAAAGTTGATCGATGTTACAAAACCATTCATGGACCTTACTGGTTACCATAACCATTACCATTAATGTCCTCAAACCATAAGTTAAAAGGTCTTAGTATAGTTTTCTTTCCGAAAATGTATGGAGAAAACAAGAATTTTGAATGGTAATGGTTCTTAACAACCCATTATTTGTAAGGTCCACTTCCAAAAAACTATAATACTTAAGGTTAAAACTTTATCATTAAACGTTCATGTAAAGTTCCATAACCATTTCAGTTGAAGTTTAGCAGGGATTATAAACAATTTATAACCATTTTAGGTAAGGTCAATTTATGGTTCGCGCTTATGCCGGTTTCAACGAAGCATAAAATTTATAGCGTTTCGTGGGTCAACCAAGATGAAGATTTAGGAAGCTACATCCTCGGCTTATTGCAAAGCCGTACCTACCGACAAAACATTGTTGACTTTTCTAACCAATTTAAATTGAATATGGAAGCCTAATAAAGCTGGGAGTAACTGGAAGATTTTTTCATTAACTGTTCTCATCACAACTAAATTATAAAACATTTTATTCTTTACTGGTATTAATCGTTTTTACCCGACCTTAGGACCTCTCTCGTTTAACATCCTCCGAAATTGTTCCAGATGGTCACCATCCTTGGCATCTTCACGTAGGTGTTCCGCTGCTTTCTCGTCCAGCTTGTTTCACTATGTCGATTTATTCAACATTTTTAGTGGAGATGAGAATTCGTTCCAATTTGATTAGGTTCTAGGAACGAGTTCATCTGCACAATGTTGCAAACCATCTAGAAAATGATATATTCCATTAGCTATAGGGTTTTTGATCTAATTCCCGTCCTACTAAGCACATCCCGCACTTCAGCTCTCTTTTTTGAAAGGGTTTGAACAAAAAATGGAATGTTTTCATCAAAGATAACTTCCAAATTTATTCACCTTTCCATACGTACCGTTGGATTTGATAAAGATTCATACAATGACGAGATATTATTAAAAATCTAGCACTGCTTCTTGAATCTAAATTTGTCCTGCGAGTTTCAATTCCGTCCTAACATAGAGGTAACTCTAAGGCAAGTAGGTCCCGAAGAAACGTGCTCAACTTTTTGGCTCACCTCTGGTACTATCTTCGGTCCCAAGCTTGTCGAATCACCCCTCGAAACATAGGAAAAACCAATAACCCCTCATTTTATCTGTCAAACTTTCATACCGAACAAAACAAACATTGCGAAGTACTAGAATTTCGACTAGAATAGGGTACGTTAATCGATTTGCTTGGGACCAATAGGCTAGTCAAGTAGTGAGCCAATTTAAAATCGATAGTGTCGTATTGATTGTTGGTCCTAACGCATTGAAACGCCATAAGATTTCCTTCGTCCTACGGATGATGGTAGAAAAAGTGGATTCGCTAGGAGAGCTTCTTTTGTTTTGAGAACAATGAGTGTAAATATTCATACAATGCGCTGTAATAGGCTTTATGTTGTGACCTATGAACTAACGGATCGGAACAAACGTATTATTGTTTTGTGCATGGTGAAATCATCAATAATCCAGCTTTCCATGCTCGGTAATGTATGAATAAATGTATCCTTCACTGTGCTTTTTGACACTAACTGGAGGGCGTATGTTGTTCCATTTTCTTCTGTTTCTGGGAGAGGGAAAGGGAAGGGGTTGAAATTCGAACATCCAGATAGTGTCAAAAAGCACAGTGAAGGATACATTTATTCATACATTACCGAGCATGGAAAGCTGGATTATTGATGATTTCTGCTCGATAGAACGGAAATGGGTGATTACGACGAAGTAGCGCTCTTCCCTAATCCTAACCCAAGTAACCAAAAGTTCCGCATTCAACGATTAAAATCACTTTCAAGTTCCGTAAAGTTCAAATAAAGTTCCGACAGAACTTTCAAGTTCCATAAAGTTCAAATAAAGTTCCAACCGAACTTTCAAGTTCCATAAAGTTCACATATAGTTCACATATAGAATTCTCTTCAATTATGATACCGGAACTTTCAAGTTCTTATAACGACTTAAAAATGAGGCTGCTTAGAATTCTAAAGACCATCGCTAACTAAGCTGCTTAAGCCACAAATGACCTTTTATCAGAACTTTTGGTTACTTGGGAACTTATGAGATCAAACACTTACCTGCTACACACCAAATTTAAATCAGTGGAAATCAGCAAAATTTTGCTGATTTTGGACTTGACGAAAGATCAGCAAACCTTCCAGCAAAATAATGTTGCTGAAACTTCCAGCAATCCGAACTTCTGTCAAAATGACAACGTTTTACTGAATTTTCAGTAAATCTGTTATGTATTGCTGAAGCTGCAGCACAAATGTTAATGACAGCGTTTTACTGATTTTCCAGCAAATTTTTACGAAATATTACTGAAACAACAGTAAATTTATTTATATCCGTTTCTACTGATTCTTCAGCAAGTTTCAGCTTCATAGTTCGGAACCAGCTGTCAAATTATTGTATTTTTTTTTTAAATCACAATCACACAAAAACACGTTTTAAAGTACGATGCAGCAAATCATAATTTTATTCATTGGCAATTAGTAAATTTCAGAGTACTTTTTTTATCCACGGGACCCGTGGGGCAATTTTACATATGCAAGAAAATCAACTTTCTTGCTATCGTCCAATTATATGCTTGCAAAAAAGAACACTGGAGCGCCTGCAAAAACATAATTTTTTAGCTATAAATCAACTTACAATACAATTCTCGGCATCCCAGTTGTCTATCGCTTAAATTTTCATTGCTGGCTCCATGTATACACGAAACTTTATAATATCTCACAGTGAAAAAACAAATACGTACCGTGCCTGGAAGCACGGCAACGAAAAAACGTCAATGAAAAATTAAATTTGAAGTAGATAGTGTAGGCAAGCTTTTCCCGACTGTCATTTAAGTAGACAGGAAGTTCGGTTTACTGATTAAGGCCTGTATAGAGATCAAAGCGAAGCGAAAATCTCATACAAAATACTACATTTTTCACCTGCGCGAAAAACGCAATTGGCAAATATTTCGCTTCGCTTTGAACTGTAAACAGGTACGATCCAGCGAAATCTAATTTTGTGGATCGCATCTTTTTCGCTTACGTTTATTTTTTTTTCGCGCATGCAGCGCTCGCAAAAAGAGCAGCAGCTAAGTGAAAAGTTGACGTTTCGGCAGAGCGTATCTGTCAGATTTTCACTTCACCGGAGGTGTAAACTGATCAATTTCGTTTCACATGAACTATAAACTGCGAAAAAAGGAAACTGGAAAATGTTCCACAAACATTTTTTCACAACCTTTTTCGCTAGCGAAATTTCATGATTTTTCGCGTGCTTCAATTTTCGTTTCGCTTCGATCTGTATACTAGGCTTTATCAGCAAATACTCTGACATTCGTCTGTTTGCTGGATGTCGGCAATGCCAAAAATGCTAATTCTGAATTCCACACTTCCACTAAACTAAACTAAACAAAACAAAGCTGAACTAAACTAAACTAAACAAAGCTGCTAGTTCGATGAAAAAAAAGAATGGCATTCAGGATTTCCATTCTATATGAAGCTCTGGAAATCTTTCGTAGCTTGTCGTGGCAATCGGATTCAATATTTCGGTCCACCTAAAAAGTAAAAATCTAAATTAGTACGACCCAACGATATAAACAACATTTGGTGGTAGAAAAAAATATCACTATTTTTTTTTTTTTTTTTTTTTTTTTTTTTTTTAATAATTTGTTTATTTTTCCAGGCTCATTTGCTGTAGCTTTGCGGAGCCGATATTCATTGTTTAGATAACAAAATTACTTAAAACTAACGTTAGTAAAGCGGGGGCCGATTACTCGCGGCTATCTCGAGGTTAGGGGTAACAAATTGTAACAAATGGATGGCAGGGTAGGGATTGTGAACACAAGGTTTGGAGAGCAATGTGCTCTTGATCTCGAACTAGGCGACACTCTGATGAAAAAGACAAACATGGGGGTACACCGATGGGTAGCTAACAACTTGGGAGAACACAAGATGACACTAACTTCTAAATCCTCAAATCTATCCGTTTTAAAAACACATAAATTAAATTCAAATAGTCAAGGTCTCGGCTCGCCAAGACATCTCTAACGGGTATCGCGGGTTGTTTTCCTCGGGCCCTGAGGGATGTGGATAACTCAGATCTGGCAACACGGTGTAAGGTACACGACCAAACAACATGCTCGATATCGTGATAACCACTGCCACACGCACATAAATTGCTGCCTGAGAGCCCAATTCGATAGAAGTGCGAGTCTAACGAGCAGTGATTGGACATAAGCCTTGATATAACGCGTATAAAGTCGCGGCTCATGTCCAACCCTTTGAACCATGGTTTGTTCGACACCTGTGGGAGAATAGAATGTAACCATCTTCCCAATTCACCATCATTCCATTTTTGTTGCCAACTGATGAGGACTTGCTGGCGAGCAATGGAGAAAAATTCGTTGAAGGCGATTTGTCGCTCAAAAATATCGCCTTCCATAGCGCCCACCTTAGCCAATGAGTCCGCTTTCTCATTACCTGGAATTGAGCAATGAGATGGGACCCAGGCTAAGGTGATAGTATAGGAGCAGTTAGATAAAGCACTCAGTTTAGATCGTATTTCAGGCAGGAAATACGAGGAGTGCTTCATCGGCCTCATTGAACGAATAGCCTCCAATGAGCTAAGACTATCCGTAAAAATGAAATAATGGTCAGAAGGTAGTGAGGCAATTCGCTCTACTGCGTAAAATATAGCTGCGAGTTCCGCAACGTATACGGAGCATGGTTTCTGCAGTTTATAGGAGGCGCTATGAAATTGATTAAATACACCAAATCCAGTGGAAGCATTTATGGTTGACCCATCTGTGAAAAATCTTTTATCGTTACTTACATGGTGGTACTTGATTGCAAAAATTGAGGGAACAACCATCGACCGATGGTGATCTGGTATTCCATGGATTTCTTGCATCATGGTCAGATCAAAATTTACAGAGGAACTATAGAAGGCTTGGAAGCAATCACGATTGGAGATTAATGAAGAAGGACCAACCTCCAGCGTCATGTACTCATAGTACAAACTCATGAATCTTGTTTGAGGATTTTGGTCGAGCAGCTTCTCAAAGTGTTCTATTACCAAAGGATTCAATACTTCACAACGGATGAGGAACCGGAAAGACAGCTCCGCGAAACGATCTGTCAGTGGGAGAACACCCGCGAGTACTTCGAGGCTCATCGTATGCGTCGAGTGCATACAGCCAAGCGCGATTCGGAGGCAACGGTATTGAACTCGTTGCAGCTTCAAGATATGTGTTTTCGCCGCGGATTGAAAGCAGAAGCTACCGTACTCTAGAACCGACAAGATGGTTGTTCGATACAACCTGATAAGATCTTCCGGGTGTGCTCCCCACCAAGTTCCGGTAATTGTACGAAGAAAATTGATTCTTTGTTGGCATTTTTGTTTTAGATACGCAATATGTTTTCCCCATGTGCATTTGGAATCGAACCAGACACCTAAATACTTGAAAGATATACTTTGAGTGATTGTTCTACCCTTTAGTTGAAGCTGTAACTGTGCAGGATGATGCTTCCTAGAAAAAACAACCAACTCAGTTTTCTCCGGAGAGAATTCGATACCCAGCTTCATAGCCCAAGTAGACAAATTGTCTAAGGTATCTTGCAATGGTCCTTGCAGGTCCGGTGCACTTGGCCCTATAACGGACACAACGCCGTCATCTGCAAGCTGCCTTAGCGAGCAATTTTCATCAAGACAACCATCAATGTCTTTAACGTAAAAATTATAAAGAAGGGGGTTTAAACATGAGCCCTGGGGGAGACCCATGTAACTAATTCGTGAAGTTGTCGAGTTTCCATGAGAAAAGCTCATATATTTCTCAGACAACAAGTTGCTCAAATAGTTGTTCATAATTGGTGAAAGCCCACTATCGTGGAGTTTATCCGAAAGGACATCGATACAAACAGAATCAAAAGCCCCCTTAATATCCAAGAAAACTGAACCCATTTGCTGTTTTTGCGCATAGGCCAGTTGAATTTCAGTTGAAAGCAACGCAAGACAGTCGCTCGTTCCTTTGCCTCTCCGAAATCCAAATTGCGTATCTGAAAGTAAACCATTCGACTCGACCCATTTGTCTAGACGAAAAAGAATCATTTTCTCCAACAATTTCCGTATACAGGACAGCATCGCGATGGGACGGTACGAGTTATAATCCGACGCGGGTTTACCGGGTTTTCGAATTGCGATAACTCTTACTTGCCTCCAATCATCCGGAACAATGTTGTGCTCCAGAAATTGATTGAATAAGTTCAACAAGCGTCTCTTCGCGACGTCTGGGAGATTTTTGAGCAAGTTGAACTTGATTCTATCCATTCCTGGAGCTGAGTTGTTACATGAGAGGAGAGCAAGTGAGAATTCCACCATCGAAAACGGAGAATCTATTTCGTTACTACCCGACGGACTATCACGAACGTTGGTTTGAACCGACACCGAATCCGGGCAAACTTTCTGCGCGAAGCTGAATATCCAACTGTCTGAGTACTCCTTGTCTTCGTTGACCGGTGATGACGCGTTGCGCATTCTCCTGCCGACATTCCAGAGTGTTCTCATCGAAGTCTCTCTCGACAAACCATCGACGAACCGACGCCAGTAACCGCGTTTTTTGGCTTTAATCAAGCTCTTAAAAATTTTCTCGAGGTCGGTGTACCGCTCGAAATCCTCGACCTTACCGTGTTTGCGGAAGCGTTTAAACGCGGCGGACTTCTCGCTGTTCGCGTCGGTGCAATCCTTATCCCACCACGGAGTGAGAGGTCGTTTGCGAACGAAAACACCCGGAACGCGTTTCGTCTGTGCTTGAAGAGCGCAGTCAACGATAAGTCGCGATAAAAAGGAGTACTCATCCAGCGGAGGGAGTATGTCAACCGAATCAGTACCACCGAGAACCGCGGACGCAAATTTTTGCCAGTCGATGTTTTTCGTGAGGTCGTACGCGATGTCAACCGAGCGAGTGGAAGATGAACCATTGGTAATAGAAATTTTGATTGGCAAGTGGTCACTACCGTAGGGATCTTGAATTACTTTCCACGAGCAATCCAACGATAGTGAACTCGAACTGAGGGAGAGGTCTAATCTACTTTCTCTTGCTGGAGGTTTGGCCACTCGTGTTACTTCCCCAGTGTTTAGAATTGTCATATTGAAGTTATCGCAAAGGTCGTATATCAGGGTTGAGCGGTTGTCATCGTACAGTTCCCCCCAGCCTGTACCGTGGGAGTTAAAATCTCCTAATATCAACCGAGGCTCAGATAAAGCTGAGCAGATATCTGAGAGACCTTGGCGAGAAATCGCAGTTCTTGGAGGAAGATATACTGAGGCAATACTGAGGCTTTTACCTCGAATATTTACCTGACATGCGACAACTTCAATGCCTGTCACGGAAGGCAGATCGATTCTATGAAAGGAATGGAGCTTATGAATCCCGAGAAGCACCCCTCCATACGAATCTGCTCGATCAAGGCGAATAATGTTAAAATCGTGGAAAGGGAGATCGGTGTCTGAAGAAAGCCATGTTTCACAAAGAGCAAATGCATCACAAAGTGAGTTGTGAACTAAAAATTTGAATGTGTCAAGTTTCGGTATAAGACTTCTACAGTTCCACTGAAGAACAGAGATCATATCCCCGACCTCATTCGGAAAATTATCCATCAAAGGATATGATCGATGCAAGGAAGGACCACCTAGAAGCTAGTTGCTTCAAAAGAGTTTTCACGAATGGAAGCACTAAATTAATAATGTTCCGAGTTGAGTCAGAGACGTTGAATATATTGAAGATGCTCTCCACAATTTCAGAAAACGTGAACATGGCATCATGTTCTTGCTGATTATTCAGCTGTTTTTCTGGCTGAAAAACTGGGATATCTGGGGTTTTAGATGATCCCGGAAGTGGCGGAAAGTCCTTGTTAAAATTACAAGATTTCAATCCCGGTGGTGGGGGTTTCGGTACATTTCCGCTACCTCTTAAATTTGTCAAGGTAGGTTGGTAGTCCATACGAGAGGCCTTACGAGGTTTTTGGGTGACGTTTATTTTGGACCGCTTCCTCGTGTTGCCACTAAAGACAAAAGGACTACTCTCACCCACCTCTGAGTCAGAGCCCTGATCATCATCTGGCAGGAGGTGGAATGTGTTGTTGCTTTTTGGGGTGGTTTGGGAAGATGAAGCGGTCGTTTTTAAAATTTCTGCTAACGAGCGCTTAGAGCGAGCTTGCAAAGACCGCTTTAGTTTTTCTCCCTGCTGTTTGTACTTCGGGCAATCACTCAGAGCATGCGGAGCATCCTTACAGTAAACGCATTTTGGGGTAGCATGACAAGGACCCTCCATATGCTCCTCCCCACATTGATCGCACCGCGGTTTGTTGGAACAAAAGTCCGCGGTGTGACCTAGTTGTTTGCATTTCAAGCAATTCATTACCCTCGGTACAAACAAGCGTACAGGTAGTCGAACCTTCCCAATTGTGACGTAGTCAGGTAATGCCGATCCTGAAAAGGTCACACGAAACGAATCTGAGAGGGTATACTTTTTTTTTGTGCCTATGTGCGACACTGACTGCAGTTGAATGCAGTCCAGTATCTTGACTTTCGGGAGGGCACGGTTTTTGAAAATGCCGAAAGATTCGACTTGCAGGAAATCCTCACAAGTCAGACTCGATTCGGTGACCACTCCTTCAATTTCTACGTCACAACTGGGGACGTAGACTCGATATTCGATCGAAAAAAGCTCACAGGCAACAATCCGGTTTGCCTGTTTCAGGTCATCAACGGTAACGCGCAGTTTGTTTGACGTTACCTTAAAGATATCGGTTACGGCCGAAAAATGTTTTGTCAGATCCTTCGAAATCCGAGAAATATTCAAAGGTTTTTGTTTGGGCCGGAAAAAAACAACCCACGGACCTTTTGAGTCGCTTGGGTAAGCTTTATGGCGGGGGGTCGTAGAAATTTTTAAGGGAACGGTTGGAGTAGGGGGAACAGGTGGACGAGGGGGCGATGGTGGAGAAGGGGGGGCAGGGGGTGAAGGAGGTTGTTGTTTAGACGTCACCTTTGGGTAAGCTCCAGTGCTCGTTTTGGGGTCCGAAGTAGAATCCCCTGAGGTATCCATTTCCTCTTCAGTGAGAAGCAGATTTTCGAATGATGGAGATTTAACAGACTCATCATCGGAGATATCTGCTAGCGAAATACCCCCGCCATCATTGGTTTCATCCATTGCGGGGTCTTAAGTACCTCCGCAACAGATTTCGACATAAAAAAGGAAATATATATATATATATATTTATATATATATATATATATATATATATGCGTTGAGAAAAAAAAAATAATAAATAAAAAAAAAAAAATAAGAAAAAAAATAAACTTATCCAAAAAATATAACGGTAAAAATAATACTTAATCCAACAAAGCAAAAAAAAAAAAAAACTTTAAAATGGAAAAAAATAATGCCAGGAAAGTTAATCAACACTATAGGGAGATTAATCAGTTTGCAAAAAAAAAACAGTAAATGAAAAAAAAGAGAAAAAAAAAAATGAAAATTTTTTCAGGAAAAAACAAAAAGGTGTCAGAAAAGTTAATCAACACTGTATGGAGATTAATCAGGTTGCGGAGAACGGAAGATAACCGTTTGTTACTTAACTCTCCACACAAGCGCACGGAGTGTGGCTGATGACGATGATCTATCCTGATGTGAGAATGATGGTGATGATCGTTCTATTGTTGCCCTCGAGTGTTTGCAACAAAGCACCGGCTGGCTCGCCGGCTGGTGAACTCGATGACCTTGAGTTTGCCGTTTCGTGATGCGATGAAACTTGTTGGTTAGAGATGTACAGCTCATCTGCCGGACTCGGCCGGAAATGACTGCTTCCTTTCTCGAACGATTGAGCGGCAATTACAATTCCGCGATGCTCACTGCACTGTTGTATACTACAACACCACTCAGTATGAAAGCGGATTGAAAAAAAAAACCTCAATAGGGGAAAAAAAACTAGTACCGATTACGGAGTGCAAGCAATACTTGACCGAAACAGTCGAGCGTTCGATGTGGAATGAAAAAAATATCACTATAAACTTGTTTAAAATGTAGCAATTTCTAAGAAAACACGCTCAATACTTACCAGAATCATGCTACTACGTGAACAGTTTTGAATTCAAATTCTTATTAATTCACAACAAAAATAATTATAAACTATAACTAATGCTACTTATTACCAAAACAAATAGAAGAAACAAGGCGACTTTTTTAGCATCATGTTTTTGTAGAGATTGTAGAAAAGTGACAATGAGTATGGCAGAGTGTTTCGTGGCTTGCTTGATAATTTGTGTGCATGCAGATAATTTGTTATAAGTTATGGATAAGTTGGGAATAGAAAGAATAGATAGGATGAATTGAAATTTTCAGCACGTTGAAAACTGTATGAGACATTTGGGTAAAAATGGGATAATCCTTAATGGCGGTAAGCTCCAACTCGGATTAACTTTTAATACCGTCCCTGTTTGTATGATCTGAAAAATGTTTGCTCAGAATTATGTTGATTAACTCTGATGTCGACATCAAACCAGCCGGACATTCTTGATCGGGATTTAATCCGAGGATAATACCGGTTGGAGCTTACCACCATAAGTGTCGTTCCCCCTGGCGTGCGTGAAAGATACAAGGTGGCAGAGTAACTTCCATGTATGGTTAATTTGCTTAACGACATGTTCAACGTATCATCCAAAACATGTGTGGAATATTTCTATCATTCGGGTTATCGTTCGGGTATGGTATTTTTTTATTAGGGTTAAGGAAAATCCATACAAATTTATTCAAAATCTCTTTCTGTCCTGAATCTTGTATCCTGTAGTGTACAATGCAAACAGCAACAGCAGAATCCATCTTTCGTGCTCTTTAGTGGCTTGAGTGCCACTGATTTTGTTTTGGTTTTGGATTAAAATTAAATAAATCGAAAACAACTTTAAATAATTTTCCATGATTTTTCCGTTGTTGCAAAAGTTCTACTCAACGTTTGGATCTCAATTATTAATATGGAAACGACAAAGAAGGCACCTCAGTCCCCTTCGTTCGCCAGCGAGTGCCGCTTCTGCGGAACCTACAGCAACGTGATCGTGGACCTGTTCAAAAATGGACTGGCGCAAAAGGCCGAAAAGAGCTTCTACCTCGCGGTGAGTTGGAACTTTTTTTTTTATAAATTACAAACGAAGGTGTTTCAAAAACTTGCATATTTCTAGATTGAACCAACAGATTACCTCCCAAAGTTCATCTGTAAAGAGTGTGAAAGTTCCTTGTGTGCAGCATACGCCTTCGGAGCGAAAACACGACTCGTGGAAAAAGAACTGAGGCGGAAGTATTGTCCACCGGTGGAAGATTACATGACTGTTGAGTATCTGGAAGAAGAAACTCCGTTTGAATACTTGACCTATGAATCCGATCCGGTCGGTTTAGCGTTGGAGAAGCTGAAGACCACGTCGATTGTGATCAAAAAGATTTCGCACCAGGAACACCGAAAGGTTTCACAATTTGAGCCAGTTGTTGCCGCCGTAGAGGATCAGAAAGAGTCGAGCCCACAACCTCTGAAAAAGCACAAACGATACGAAGCTGAAACGGTGATCAAATTAATCGAACCAGTGCCATGCATTTGTCTGGGCTGTTCTGGGAGGTTTAGCTGCGTGGATGAACTTTTGAAGCATAAAAATGAATGTAACCCTAACAGCTACACGTGTTTGAAGTGTAGCTCGGTTTTCGAAAATCAGCTAGCATTGAAAAGGCACCAGCAGAAGCATTACAGTTATGTCTATCGATATGGGTGCCCTTCGTGCGATAAAATCTTTAAGAACTCTTTCGATTTGGACAACCATCGGGCGAGGGATCATGGCGAAGAGGTCGAAGAGCTGGGGTACGCATATCGATGCTGTAATCAGGAATTTCAAACAAGGAAAGCACTGCACGAGCATGCCGCATGTCATAAAGAAGATCCCGTGTTGTGCGCAGTTTGTGGCAGAAGCTACAAGAACAAGGCAACTCTGATGTGGCATCAGAAGATACACTCCGACTATCGACCGTGGGTTTGTGAGGTCTGTGGGGTTGGTTTCAGGAAAAGGGCAAACCTATTTCAGCACAGGCAGCAGCATACGGGGGTGAAGCTGTTCAAGTGTGACCAGTGTCCGAAGCAGTACGGAAAGAAGGACTCGCTGAAGAAGCACTACCGGAAGTGCCATTCCACGGAACCGATTATGTGGTCCCAAACGGGAGAGAAGCTGGGGCTGACCAGAAAGCGAGTTGCTCAGGATCATTCGTATGAAGGACCACCACCGGTGGTGAAAGATGCACCAGAAAACGACGACGTTGGAAGGGAGGAAGAGGTAAATGATGAATAGAAGATATTTTGTTTGAGTTTACATGTTTTTTTTTATACTTTGACAATGGCCTTGCCGATGTTTCCGCCCCGCATCATATCTATAAACGCCTGCGGCATGTTTTCGAAGCCCTTGGTGACCGTTTCCCGATACTGTAGTTTACCCTCTTGGAGCCACTTCAAGTTCTGACCGATCCCTTCGAACCACCTGTCCGTCCAACGATGAACGCTGAAGCCTTCCTGAACCAGTTGCTTCCAAACGAAATCCCTCTGCGGGTCCTGCACCTGAATCGGGCTTCCATTGTACATGGAAATTGTTCCGCATACGGCAATCCTTCCACGGTGCCTCATTTGCTTCCGCACCGTTGCCACAATCGGACCGCCGACGTTATCGAAGTAACAATCCACACCCTCCGGAGCTGCATTCAGCAATTCCTTCTCGATGTCCGCCGTTTTGTAGTTAATCGCAGCGTCGAATCCAATCTCCTTCAACCACTGGCATTTCTCGTCCGATCCGGCAATTCCGATCACGCGACATCCCTTGATCTTGGCAATTTGGCCTACAATGTTGCCAACGGCACCGGCTGCTCCACTCACCACCACCGTTTCACCTTGCTTGGGTCGACAAACCTCCAGCAGCCCAAAATAGGCCGAATTTCCAACCGTACCCAGCGTTCCGATTCCCAGCGAACGTGGCAAGGATGTCCCGAAATCCGGTAACACGTACGGTTTCCTCGTCTCGATCCCGGTGGGATTACAGATTGCGTACGTCCGCCAACCAAACTGACCGAAGACATAAGCCCCGACGAGGAAATCCGGATGCTTACTCTCGAGAACTTGCGCCACTTGGCCACCGATCATTACCGAACCGACCGGGTATGACTGGACGTAGATGCGCATGTACGGATCGACGCTCAGGTATTCGGCCTTGGCAAGGAATTCTGGAACGTGAATGCGACGTCAGTTAGGTAATTTATGGGCGACAGTTAAGTCTAAAGGAAGGGTAACCTACCGCCATCCTTGATCGCAGGCATTAATTCCTCCTCGAGGCGGAAGTCCTCCGGCTTGGGCTCGCCATCGAAGGCCCGTGCGTAGATCCACTTTTGGGCGGTGTAGACCATTGTTGAATTTTCTGTGGCAATAAGCTAGCTGTTCGGGTGTTTAAACTGGGACTGTTACGCAGATAACGATATCAGTTGATGATGCTGATGCCTCGGGAGTGATGCTTCTATTCCAATATGTGTGCGTGTTTTGAACGGTGTACGTCTATATACAAGATAATGCTCAGTCATTTAGTGCACTTCAGTGGCTTTATCACGTACGCATGTAACCGGAGTTGCTGCTTCAGTATTTGAATAATTAAGAATAGATACCACAGTTAGTTATGGATGATTTTCTTCTCGAGCGACAGCGAGCTTATCTTGAGAAACAAGTTGTGCGAATATGTTCGTCATCTATGTTGATGTTTCGCAAATTCCGCCGGCCGGTTGACCTTGAGGCCGTTAGTGGTAGATTCAAATATAGAACACAATATTAGGTACCTACTGTATAGTATGCGGGATACACACATCAGAACCTCACAGAACACAGATACAGATTGTTTTTGAATTTCGCCTGTACACGTTTATGAATGTGTGAAGTCGAGTCGATATCTATTCAGCTAAAAGTGCATTGTGTTGCCTGCGATGCTTCGATTTTTATTTCTTTAGATATACAAAAAGTTAGATCTCGTCCTAGGCGCTTAATACAAAGGTGACACACAAGGAAGAAGTGTTAGTTTGTTTACTAAAATGAACTATGCCCATTTTGTTATGACAAGTTTTGCTATAAGAAATGCTCCTCGTGATTATTAGCGAAATTCACATCAAAGATTGATTAATTGCGTAGGAATTCAGTTTGGCACGACATTTGTGACCACCATACACATTCCGGTCGTATGAAACAGGTTAAAAACTGTCCAAATCCGCTCATACAATTTTTTTGTTATGAATTTCTGTATGGCAAAATAGTGAACTGGGACCAACACTGGGAGACCGTAAGCTCCTGCCCACCTGTCATAAAACCATCTCGGTAGCGTATGAACGAGATCCGCAAAACTTGCCATAACAAAATGGGTGTTGCCAATTCTAGCAGCACTGAAAGTAAGGCCTCTTGCGATGCCCCCAATCGGAGTCCGCCTGTGTCCACGATCAGTAAACGTCAGCGTGATCATAAACGTCAAGCAACAGCAATATGAACAAAAGGTAGAGGAAAAAGGGAACAATCCAGCCATACCGAAGAAGGAAGATTGAAATGTGGTTATTTCGTTATACTTCTAGTATAGATTTTTAAGTTTATTCCGAACTGATTATTTCACCCACGGAGGGACCAATCTAGACCTAGATAAATCTGGTCATTCGTATACGTAAGTTTAAAATTGTTAAAGATTTACTTAATTTACCTAACTTATTTGTAATTTAGGGTTAGAATAATCTTGAGTCTTTGACTCTTCTTGGATATCACTGAGGTTGAGTGCACTTTCGGATAGGTTACACTGCTGTAATCTGATTGTAAGTTCGTAAATTGTTTATCGAATAGCTATAATTAAATTTGATTTAAATAACTACTAGATCGACACTAAACCGCGCACATACAGAGCAGAATTTGTTGGATTTGTGCCAATATAAGGTAGACCAAATTGTAAGTGGGATGAATTCTATTTTACTTTCTCTAATTAATGAAATATATTATCTAGCTTCAAGAATCACGGCACAACGGAATCCAGTGCGTTTCTTTGAGGAGGTCCGAACCCAAAAAATCCAACAAAAGCTTGAAGAATTTGCATAAAACTCTGACGGAAAGATGCCGGAAACGGAGTTGAACGACTGTAAGGTCTGTCGTCGATCGAACAACCTGGACAACATGGTGTTCTGTCCCAGGTGTGAGGAATGGTTCCACTATCAATGTGCTGGAGTTGACGAAACCGTAGCGGATGAAAGCTGGATGTGTGCTACGTGCTCGGCTCTTACAACTCGTACTCCACTTGGACCGACAAGTACTCCTGTGTCCACGGTGGCTTCCAGTTTACCACCGGTGGTGAAGACAGCCGCTGCGAGCGGTTCCAGCCAGTCTATATTGACGGAACAAGCCAAGGCGGATCTACAGTGGTTTAAGGATCAACGAGAATTACTGGAACGTGAGATGGAGGAGAATCACCGAGCAGAGGTGGAACGCAAGAGATTAGAGTTGAAGAAGCTGTCAACCCAGGCCATGTTACGGATCTTAACCGAAAGCATGAAGGATGCAGAGGATACGATGAACAGCCTGAACGAACAATCAGTCGCGACAGGAGCCGGTAATGTGCGAAATTGGATGCAAGGGATGGTCGGGGAGATGAGGAACCTTTCGATCGCTCAAAGGAGCGTGGTAGCAGAGGTGACATCGTCGGTCATGCCCGTATATGACATCAGTTCCACTTCGACGACTGCAGGTGCCATACCGAATACGTTCGACCCGACTCTGTCATCAACCCTGCAAAGTGCGGTAGGTGGGTCGGTTAACATGCATCCAGTGACTATTTCATCAGCTCAACATACTACTTCTCAAACGCTCACGGATTTACAAGCTGAAATCGATCACCTTCGTCTAGCTGGGGCAATACCAAAAGGTCTGGTAAGCCGAGTGCCAGTAATATCGGGACAAGGTAGCTCCACTCAAACAAATGTTGTGACGGCACGGTTGTCCTACACTTCCAACGGTGAGTTTTTCTTCCCCTTACCCGGGGTTACCAATCAACATGGGGGTAGTTAGCCAGCCAACGACTATGATCCCACAAATACAACCTTATCTCGGGATGGCAACAAACATGGGTCAACCAGGGGTACCTTCTGGATATGCTATAAATACCACGACAGGAGGTGGATTCCCACACGTAATGAATCCCGGTAGCGTGGCAACAGGTGGAGGACAGTAACCACTACCCTTTCCCCAGTATGGAGTGAATTCAACGGCAGGATGTGGATTCCCACCCGTAATGAATCCCATTCCGGTGCTTCCAAGGATGTATGATTCGGTAGGACAGTATCAAGTGACACCCACGCAGCAGCAGATGTTGGCAAGACAGATTATGCCACGAGATCTTCCACGTCTGCGAGTGCCGAGAGGAGACAACTGACCGAGAGCTACATGAACTCGTGGAACGACACTTCACGGTCGAAAGCGTTGGAGTTTCGGCAGACAAAGGCCCAGAATCAGAGGAGGACAAACGCGCCCGTCGTATATTGGAGGAAACCACAAAACGAACTTCGAAGGGGTTCCAGATAGGACTTCTGTGGCGACACGACCGGGTGGAATTTCCTAACAGTTTCCCGATGGCCATGCGCCGCTTGGAATGCTTCGAACGAAGAATGAGTATGGATTCTGTACTACGAGATAGTGTACATCGACAGATCGAAGAGTATTTGGAAAGAGGTTACATTCACGAGCTTACACCGGAGGAAATTAAGTCGGCCGATCCTGACAAGGTTTGGTACCTTCCACTGGGTGCAGTGAGAAATCCTAAGAAGCCGGGTAAAATCAGGCTTGTTTGGGATGCTGCGGCCAAGGTAGGAGGTGTGTCATTAAATGCCATGCTACTCAAAGGACCAGACATGTTGGTTCCCCTACCGGCGGTGCTCTGTGGATTCCGGGAACGCCCGGTGGCAGTTAACGGAGATTTAAGGCAAATGTTTCATCAGTTCAAGATTCGGCCACAAGATGTACACAGTCAGAGATTCCTCTTCCGCAAGGATCCGACTCAGCCTGTTAAGACGTTCGTGATGGACGTCGGAAGTTTTGGTGCAACGTGCTCTCCGTGTCAAGCACAGTTTATCAAGAACCTGAACGCGAAAGAGCACGAATTAGATTATCCCCAGGCAGTGAAAGCAATCTTAAAGAAGCACTACGTGGACGACTATTTAGATAGCTTCGACACGGAAGAGGAAGCGATCAAGGTTGCACTTGAGGTGAAGGAGGTGCACGCCCGTGGTGGATTCGAGATTCGGAATTGGCACTCGAACTCATCTACACTTTTGGAACGGGTCGGGGAACCAAAACAGCAGCAATCGGAAGCGATAACCATCGACACGGAAAACCACGCGGAGCGAATTCTTGGCCTTCTTTGGTTACCTGAACAGGATCTTCTTGCTTTCGCCACTGATGTGCAGCTTGATAACATTACTCCAACGAAGCGGAACATTTTGCGATGTGTCATGAGTCTTTTTGATTCTCAAGGTATCACGTTACGATCCAGGGACGAATGATTATCCAAGACACGTGGCGCAGCCAAACCAAATGGGACGAAGAGGTGACTGAAACAATTCAAACACGCTGACGTAGGTGGATCACGCTTTTCAAAAGGGTAGGCCAAATCCGACTTCCCAGAGCCTACTTTCCAGGATTCCCTGCCGATGATGTAGGTTCGGTGGAGCTACACGTTTTCACGGATGCGAGTGAGGAGGCATACGCAACCACCGCTTTCTTCAGAGCTGTCATACATGACAAGGTGTACTGCACATTAGTGATGGCTAAAGCGAAAGTGGCACCACTGAAGGCGGTATCGGTACCTCGTCTGGAGCTTATGGGTGCGCTATTGGGAGCAAGGTTGGCAAAGGCAGTTGGAGAGTATCACACGTTTCCTATCCGACGTCGTATCTTCTGGACAGATTCAGAGGCAACGTTGGCTTGGATCCAGTCACCACATCACCGGTACCGACAATTCGTGGCCTTCAGAGTGGGAGAGATCCTGGACAAGACGGAAGCAGCAGAGTGGAGATGGATTCCTACGCAACAAAACGTGGCTGACGAAGCTACTAAGTGGGGAAGAGATCCTAGCACCAACGTCCAGTCCCGTTGGTTCAAAGGCCCAGATTTCTTGTATCTACCGGAGTCAGAATGGCCGAAGAGGATGTCTACAAAACAACTTGAGACCGACATAGAGTTGCGGCCCTGCCTGGTACATCATGAGCGAGTCGTCGAGGACGTCATCAGCTGGACGAACTTCTCCAAATGGGAACGCTTGCTAAGAGCGATCGCGTATGCTCACCGTTTCGTATCAAACTGCCGCCGAAAATCCAAGAAGCAGCTGCCAATCACCGGTTGTTTGTCGAAGGAAGAACTACAGAAAGCGGAGAACAGTCTCTGGATTGTAGCACAGGCGACATCGTATCCGGACGAAATAGCGGTGTTGAAGCTGAGACAGGGGAACCAAAAAAAGCATATCGAGAAAACAAGCCCGATTTACAAACTGTCTCCTTTCTTGGACCATCTGGGCGTAATGCGGGTTGATAGTCGCATCGGAGCGGTCCCTTATGTCACGCATGACTTCAAGTTCCCTATTATCCTTCCACGCAACCATCGGTTGACCACGCTGCTTGTCGATTGGTATCACCGCAAGTATCTACACGCCAACCAGGAGACAGTTCACAACGAAGTTCGCCAGCGTTTTCATGTTTCCAGCCTGCGTGCAGTAGTTCGTCGAGTAGCGAAAGAATGTCAAGCGTGCAAAATCACCAAGGCGGCGCCAACTACACCAAGGATGGCTCCTCTACCAGCTGCTCGGCTTGCGGCCACAGTTCGTCCATTCTCCTATGTTGGGTTGGATTATTTCGGTCCCATACAAGTCAGAGTCGGCCGCAGCTGCGCCAAACGGTGGGTTGCTTTATTTACGTGTATGACGGTGAGAGCAGTCCACCTGGAAGTCGTCCACTCGTTATCTACGGAGTCATGTAAGATGGCACGCCGGGGATCACCTGTCGAAATTCACTCCGATAATGGAACCAACTTTCTGGGAGCCAGCCGTGAACTACGAGAGGAGATTGAAGCCATAGGGAAACAACTACAAGAGACGTTCACGAGCTCGGCTACCAAGTGGATTTTCAATCCACCATCCGCTCCCCATTTTGGTGGTGCTTGGGAACGTCTTGTAAGATCGGTCAAGATTGCAATGGGATCTTTATGTAGTGATAGGAATCCGGACGATGAAACGCTGCTAACCGTGGTCACGGAAGCAGAAGCAATTGTGAACTCCAGACCACTCACATTCATCCCGCTGGAGAACTCCAACCAGGAAGCACTAACACCGAACCCCTTCATCTTGCTGAGTTCGAACGGTGTATTGCAACCTCCAAGAGCACTGGATGAACCTACGAAGGTAACCCGTACGAACTGCACCATGACTAGACAACTCGTGGACCAGTTCTGAAGGCGATGGGTCATAGAATACCTTCCATCGATCGCCAAACGAACCAAGTGGTTCAGTGAAGCGGAAGCGGTAAACGTGAACGATCTGGTGATAATAGTAAACGAGAACCAGCGCAACGGATGGACCAGGGGACGTGTCCTATCGGTTATAAAGGGAAGCGATGGACGTATACGCCAAGCGTTGGTACAAACTACGGGTGGAGTGTTCCGGCGTCCAGTCTCAAAGCTGGCAGTGCTGAAGGTGCAATCTGATGGTAACGTTGATTTGGTAGCGAAAACGGAAGTGCGTTACGAGTCGGGGGATGTTGCCAATTCTAGCAGCACTGAAAGTAAGGCCTCCTGCGATGCCCCCAATCGGAGTCCGCCTGTGTCCACGATCAGTAAACGTCAGCGTGATCATAAACGTCAAGCGACAGCAATATGAACAAAAGGTACAGGAAAAAGGGAACAATCCAGCCATACCGAAGAAGGAAGATTGAAATGTGGTTATTTCGTTATACTTCTAGTATAGATTTTTAAGTTTATTCCGAACTGATTATTTCACCCATGGAGGGACCAATGGAGGGACCAATCTAGACACTAGACCTAGATAAATCTGGTCATTCGTATACGTAAGTTTAAAATTGTTAAAGATTTACTTAATTTACCTAACTTATTTGTAATTTAGGGTTAGAATAATCTTGAGTCTTTGACTCTTCTTGGATATCACTGAGGTTGAGTGCACTTTCGGATAGGTTACACTGCTGTAATCTGATTGTAAGTTCGTAAATTGTTATAATTAGCTATAATTAAATTTGATTTAAATAACTACTAGATCGACACTAAACCGCGCACATACAGAGCAGAATTTGTTGGATTTGTGCCAATATAAGGTAGACCAAATTGTAAGTGGGATGAATTCTATTTTACTTTCTCTAATTAATGAAATATATTATCTAGCTTCAAGAATCACGGCACAACGGAATCCAGTGCGTTTCTTTGAGGAGGTCCGAACCCAAAAAATCCAACAATGGGCATAGTTCATTTTAGTAAACAAACTAACACTTCCTCATTGTGTGTCACATTTGTATTAAGCGCCTAGGGTGGTGCCCATCTGGGCAAAAAATCTAAGTGTGTAACTATCGGACTTTCGAAATTACAGATCTCAAAATTCTATGTCTGAATTATCGTCATTGTTCTGAAATTCTTCTCGGGAAGAAACTCTTGAAGTTAAACAATCCAAAGAATTACATTTAATTCAGACTTTCTCTAGAACAATTTTAGCACCGACAAAAAGACATAATGCTGGGAACATTATTGATTGTAAAACATCGTCCATAAAACAATGGGCCTTATTATGGGTCTCACTACACGGTGATAAGCAAGTGATACTCAGAATAAGAGCCGTGACCGTACAAATCAAATGGGAATCACTTAACCGTGACGACAAATGACAAGCTTTCACCGTGAAGTAACATCCATATTAAGCCCCAATATCGCCATCTGTTGACCACACTGTGGAGGGCACTGCGCTCAAAAGATGATAGTTTTGTAGACTAGGCGCGCCTCCAGTGGCTACACTACCAACTACCAACAGCATATGAAGAGTTATGTCTGTTTGTGGGTGATTTTAGGATTCTCTCTACCAGGGAATTTACCCATCACACTGTACAATTTTCCCCATAGAGTTCTACGCCGATTTATGGGCGGACAGAGTATTCACCAATCCGGATTACCTAATCTCCGAATTCGACGGAATAAAGGACCTAACATGACCTATTACAAACTGTATCGTTATTTATTGATAGAACGTTTTACAATGAGCACCACACACACCACACTTGCAAACATATGATCAATACTCAAAAGTATTGATAATCATATTGATGCAAATATTGACGCAAAATAAAAAAAAAAGTATGATTTCCCCTTCTGTTCTGTTTTGTTCTGTTGACTACCGCAGCAGATGGGGCCTGTTTCTCAGCATCTTTCGTCAAGGTGGTTGGGATTTGAATCGGAATATTCTAACGGATACAACAATGTTAGTGAGGAGCGAACCTGCATTTATGACTCCCCGATAATATTGTTGAAAATATTGACTTGAAAGTATTGATGGAAATATTGACGAAACTTCTGTCGTGTGGGGTGCACTTAAGTACTAAAGTGCTTTAGTTGGGTTGGGTGTACACATACTCTAGTCAACTCGATTTGAATGCTTCTGTGTGTTAGTAATCTTCTGCCCAGTATGCCTCACAGCTTGAGAGCGTAAAAATAGAGAGAATTCAACTACCAAACGATCCTGCTGAAGATCATTCCAGCATCCAGCTCTTGCAAGTGCACCAACACTCTCAAATAAACTTATCATTAATTCTACACTACGGTTGTCGCTTAGCACCAGCAAATCGTCACTTTCTTATCTCCGCCGTGGTCAAACACTTTTTTTCGGAACCTGAAGGCATTTCAACGATAGATTTCGTTCGAAATGGGTCTCTCGACGCACATTCTGGACACCAGCCGGGGCAAACCGGCAGTAAATGTGAAAATCACTCTGTACCGTGGAACTGCGGGTGTACCGGAAAGCTGGGAAAAGACCACCGAAGGCTTGACCGACAGCGATGGACGATTCAAGGGATTCTTCGTGGACAATCCGGCCGCCTTCACCAATGGGCTGTACAAGCTGCGCTTTCAGGTTGGACAGTACTACGAACAACTGAACACCGACACGTTGTATCCGTTTGTTGAGGTGAGATAATTTTTAAGGATAATTGCTTATTGGAATCGCTACTAATCGTTTTTTTTTTTATTGTAGATCGTTTTCGACATCAAAGATGCCAGCCAGCACTATCACATTCCCCTACTGTTGAACCCATTCGGATATTCTACTTACAGAGGTTCGTAATTTATTTGTTTGACATTTATTTGGCAATAAGAATACTTTCATCCTCGACATTGGTCTTTCATTTTTAAACTTTGACAACCGCCTTACCGGTATTCTCCCCAGTCAGCATTCCAATGAACGCCTTTGGCATATTTTCGAATCCTTCGGTCACCGTTTCCCGATACTTAAGCTTTCCCTCCTTGATCCACTTCAGATTCTGCTGGATGGCTTCCAACATTCGGTCGTTCCAGCGGAACACCATGAACCCCTCCTGGCGCAGCTGTTTCCATACGTAGTCCCGTTGCGGATCCTGAACCTGTGCCGCATCGCAGTTGTAGTCCGAGATGGTTCCACAAACGGAAATCCTTCCAAACAGATTCATCTGTCCACGAACAATTTCCGCAGTTTTTCCACCCACATTATCGAAGTAGCAATCAATCCCCTTCGGAGCGGCCTTCTTCAGTTCGGCTTCCAAATCGGCCGTTTTGTAGTTAATTGCATGGTCGAACCCAATGCTTTTGATCCACTCGCACTTGGCGGCCGTTCCGGCGATTCCAATCACCTTACATCCTTTGATTTTCGCGATCTGACCCACCAAGGATCCAACGGCACCGGCCGCTCCGCTGACCACCACTGTTTCCCCTTCCTTTGGTTTGCAAATTTCCAAAAATCCAAAATACGCCGTCTGACCTGGCATACCGAGCGCTCCTATCCCCAGAGATAAAGGCTCGCCAGCAAAGTCAGGCAGTGGGTATGGCTTCCACTCAGGGGCAACCTCATCCGGATTGCAGATGCTGTGGGTACGCCAACCGAACGCTCCAACGACGTACGATCCCGTCGGGAATTTACCGTTCTTACTGTCCAGCACTTTGGCTACCTGTCCACCAATCATAACCGTACCCTCCGGATGTTCGGTCATGAACGGCCGCATATATGGGTCCACACTGAGGAAAATGGCTTCGGCGAGGAATTCTTAAAATTATAAAAAAAATATATATATAACAACATACCGCTGACGATCGTCTATTGAACGTTATTGCATTTACCATTATCTTTCAACTCGCCGAGTGTTTCCTCTTCGAGTCGAAAATTCTCCGCCGTTGGCAAACCGGAGAAGGCTTTGGCGTAGATCCATTTCTTAGCAACGACCATTTTTACCGAACACTTGGCACTTGACTTGGTTACTGATGTACTTGTTTGATGTTCTCTGAAGTTTTTAACTTTAAATGGACATAAAATGCGTGAACATTATCCACTAATATATTCTAATTTACTTTTTACCAGATCACTACCAAACTCAGGGAGCCGTTTGAATGAAGACAATAAAGCTGGGTTTAGATAGGGCAAGTCAAATGATCAACTCAGTTGAATGCAATTGTCTTGAAAAGTTGAGCCTGGTTCAACTTTTTTCAATTCAAGTGAGTTGATCAAGTCAGTTGAATGGCATGGTTTACACGTTCAATTCGCGTTCAATTCAGTTGAATTCAACTGACTTGATCAATTGGCTTGCCCTATCTAAACCCAGCTTAAAAGGGGAAATACAAATAAAAACCAACCGGCTGTTAGCTGTATGTGTGGTTGTGTACACTCTGGCGAAATTTGGATTTATATTTGCTGAGATAACTATTGCAATCATCAAAAAAAAAGGCTCAAAACGTTTATCAAATTTGAATTTCACAAGCAACCTGTGAATAAGGTTTATGAAGAGTTTCCACAAATCATCGATAGTTTCTTGGCTAGTTTACATTGGCGTAGCCAGAGGGGGGCATGGTTTCACTCTGCGACACTTCTTGCCTAATGTTCTGCGTGGGATCGGCGAGGTTTCGGAGAACGAAAGCAAGAATTTGTTACTTGAGTGAGGAAAAAATGCTGCTGACGTGTTCACCTATTCCTTCGTAATGTTCCTAAGAAGCCCGAGGTCTTTAAAGTGCTGATTACCTTATTTGATCCGCTAGGACTTGTTTCGTTTTTCCTCGTTCATGGCGCTGACTCAGGATATTTGGGCCAGAGGTCCCAACGATCTGTACGATCACTATATCTGGTCAGCGCTCCAGGAAAACATTGATGGCTTGGAGATTCACACGTTCTGCGTCGCCAGCAAAGCAGCGTTCTCATGTGCCGCTTAAGCTGGGTTTAGATAGGGCAAGTCAAATGATCAACTCAGTTGAATTCAATTGGCTTGCAAAGTTGAGCCTGGTTCAACTTTTTTCAATTCAAGTGAGTTGATCAAGTCAGTTGAATGGCATGGTTTACACGTTCAATTCGCGTTCAAGTCAGTTGAATTCAACTGACTTGATCAATTGACTTGCCCTGTTTAAACCCAGCTTTACTGTCACGCAGAAATAGACGGTGTTATGATCGCAGGGATTGGCCGAAGCCCGAGTGAAATGAAACAGCGTCTTACTCCTGCTAATTCACAACAAAGAATGACGTTTATTCTTTTTCTCTTGACAGTGGTAGGGTTGGCAGTATGATAGACTGGTAATAGGTAGTACATAAAAGGTATGGCGATTATCATAACACTTCTTCCCCCCTGGGAGAAAAACCTGCCTGCTAACATACACAACACAAGGGTTAGTAGATTAGTCACAACACATTACAGGTCCAGTCTACGTGGAGGTCGTCGCTCACGAATAGATCTACGAACAGTATCGCAAGCAGTTTTTACCATTGTTCTAGACTTTACACTCCGCTTGATACTTGAATCTGTACCTGCTCCCGTATCCCTAACCGTAGTGCTGTCAGGCGTTCTTTGTCCTGTAGATACAGTGGCGCGAATGTCCTGGTCAGAATCATCAGAAATGTCTAGTGTCGGATCTGTAGCGTCGAGTTCTACTTTCGGTTGAACCACGTTTTGACCTGCTGGCGAAGGTATTATCACTTCACGATGTCTTGGAGTATCAGCTGGAATCTGAAGCTCTGGTCACAGACAAACAGACGTAACTCTTCATTGTGTATCTTCGTTCATGCATTTAACGGTTGATTTGAATATTATCAGTTCCGCGAACTACTCGCCGCAGCGCTGGCATCGGATCACTTTGACGTTTCTATATATTCTATAGAAATTTTATGCAATATTGTTTACGAGTTAGCGAGCAAGCTTGTTTTCCGCGAGAAGCCAGATAGATGTCGTTACTGAGGTTATATGTTTTGAGATACTATGTTTTCAAGAAAAAGTTTTTCAAAGAGTTACGTCTGTTTGTCTGTGCTCTGGTTGAGTCTGCTGAATCACGGGTCCTGGATTCAGTTGGTCGATATGACGTTTCCACATCCTACCATCATCCAGTTCGATCATATCAGTGCTAACATTTGAAAACGGCGCAAAAGCCATTTGTAAACAAATGGTTTGTGGGCCCTTTACTCGCTACCCGAAGAACGCCCACGCAAACCAACAGCATCGTCAGGAAGGGGAAAATTTTCCCTACCCGATGTTGCTGTTGTGTCGCGTGAGTGTACTTCAAGTAGTGAGTAAAGGGCCCACAAACCATTTGTTTACAAATGGCTTTTGGGCCGTTTTCAAATGTTAGCACTGATATAGTGAAGTTTTCCAATCTTTTCCACAACCACTCCAAACCTCCATTTCTCCGAACTCGATAGAAAATCCCGAGCCGCTACTCTATCATTCACCATGAACGAACGCACCGCTTTCTCCTCTCCTCGCGAAGAACTCTGCCGGTTTACTTTTGGAATCATAAGATCAATCCTCGACTTGATCTGTCGTCCAAACACCAACATAGATGGACTTTTTCCTGTAGAAGGATGCACAGTTCTCCGATATGCCATAAGTATCTTTTGTAGCTCGACCTGGATCTCGGAACGTAGACACTTCAATGCCTTGATTTTGTCTTTAAACGTCTGGACATAACGATCCGCCTGGTCATTAGTGGCGGGATGGTATGGTGCTCCCATCTTATGTACGATTCCGTTCTTCTTTAGAAACTTTTGGAAGTTGTCCGATGTGAACTGCGTGCCTCGATCGGTCACCAAGACCGACGGCAATCCGAAGGTAGCAAAAAACTCCCTCATTCTCTCGATGGTCGTCTCCGTAGTTAGATCCGGAATAATCTTCACTTCTGGCCACTTACTGTGTGCGTCAACTATGATCAAGAAGTTCAACCCCATGAATGGTCCAGCGAAGTCTGCATGGATTCTTTGAAAAGGTTCAGAAGGTCGTTCCCAGCAGTGCCACCTTGTTAAGATTTGCGCTAACGCGAGCACAATCCGTACAGTCCCGGGCTAGGTACTCAATATCACTGTCGATATTCTCCCACCAGCAGTACGACCTCGCAAGTGATTTCATACGGGAAATTCCGAAATGACCAGAATGCAACTCTTTCAACACACGGCTACGCAACGGAGATGGTACATACACCCGTATTCCTCGCATCAAGCATGCACCTTGCATACTGAACTCGTTCTGGTCGATACCGAATCTGAAACGACCATCAACGGGTCTTCCTGAATCAGCTCCTTGACATTCCGGTCCTTGATGGTGTACTCTCCGAGCTCCTTCACGTCTACTGGCAGCGTTTAAATCTGATTGATCTGCACAATGTCTACTTCCTCCACTTGGTTTCGAGTACTGCGATCGGTAACCGGTAAACGTGACATCCCGTCAGCATTTTGTTTGGCGAAAAGATCTGAACAACAGGCTTGTTGTCAGTTACCAAGATAAACTTTCGTCCAAAGAGGTATTGGTAGAACTTTCTCACACCGAAAATAATCGCGTAGGCCTCCTTGTCTACCTGGGTGTAGTTTTGTTGGGTAGTATTCAATGTCTGTGAAGCGTACTGGATCGATCGCTCGCTGCCATCTGGAAATATGTGACTTAACACTGCTCCAACGCCGTATGGCGATGCGTCTGTTGCTAATACCAGCGGTAAATTCACTTCGTAATGCACCAGCACGCGATCCGATTGCATTTCGGCTTTAACCCATAGGAACGCTTGTTCGCAAGAATCGGTCCATTCAAATGGTACCTTGTCCTTAAGTAGATTATTTATTGGGTAAAGCTTCGTACTCAGGTTCTTCATGAACCTACCGTAGTAATTCACAAGCCCTATGAACGCACGAACCTGTTCACGGTTCTGCGGACGTGGCATCTTCTGTAAGGCATCCACCTTTTGCTGCATCTTATGTATGCCATGGCGATCAATGGTGTAACCACAATATTCGATACTGTCGGCAAAGAACTCACATTTCGCTACATTCACACGCATGTTGTGTTCGTGGAATCTCTTCAAGACCTCTCGCAAACGACACAGGTGAACTTCGTCGTTCGGCCCAGTAATCTTGACGTCTTCCAAGCAAACCGATACGCCTGGTATTCCACGTAGGATTTGCGAAATTTCCCTCTGGAAGATGGCAGGTGCAGAGGCAACACCGTACATCAACTTTGTCGGTTGATACAGGCCCATGTGGGTGTTAAATGTCAGCATCGGCTGATCCTCCAATCGTACCATCATTTGTAGGTAAGCTTGGGCTAGATCCAGCTTAGTAAATTTTTCTCCACCAGCCATGTTCGAAAACATCTCGTTAATTGTAGGCAACGGATATTCATCGACCAGCAAACACTTATTGACCGTGAGTTTATAGTCTCCACACAAGCGAACTTTGTTGGCAGACTTCATGACCGGTACGACAGGTGTTGCCCAAGGGGTAAGACAGCTTTACTCTGAGTTGCATTTTTGCAGCGAGTAACTCGTGAGTAACTCAATGTACCTCAAAATTTAATCGACGTGCATCGTTCCCTCTTGGTTTACTCCGTTTATCCCTTCACATATTAGGCGTCAGTCTTGCTTGTAAACAATATATAATTGTTCAGACCGGCTATTGAAAAGATGTGAATTCCAGAATTTGTTTAGAAAACGGCTCCACCGAGAAGAACGAAAAATTGTTGCGGGAAATCACCGGCATATAACTGAAGAACGAAACATGCTCCGAATATAATAAATAATAGTTAAAAGAAAAACAAATAAAACAACATAACAATTCTATCCTTCTGAATGAAATATCTTATTTAAAGTAGTTATGTTAATCTTCAACAAACACTTCCGTCGACGGCTGCAGAAGAATCCAGGTGGTGTATCGCAGAAAGCGAACCACTTTACGATCATTCTGTGGGAGATGACGACAACCAGTAAACGCAGCATGCCATGATAATTTTGAATTTGTTCCATGTTACCATAGTAACCTCTATATAAGCTCGGTAATAAAGAACATTCACTCTCATTCGCTGCCAGACTGTTGAGCAGTTCAGTCGATTTGAATTCTCTCTAGTTTCGTTCGTTCGTTCGCAAGTCGAATTAGCTCCGCGTTGTATAGTGACGCTCTCGCTGACCCAGCCATGGGTAAGAAATCGCGCGGTAACGCGAGTGCCGGCTTACCGGGAAAACAGACTCTCCCAGGAGACGGCGCGACCACCGAGCCAGCTCAGAAGAAGCAGAAGAAAACCCCATTGCCCGTCCCGACAGGCGTTGCGGACCCGCAGCCGGGGCCTCCCGGAACTAAACGACCCAGACCTGAAGACATCAGCGCCACCGCATCGGCAGCAAAAAAGCTGCTGAGCAACAATCCGTTCTCCGCCCTGCAGAACGGAGCCCAGCCGCAGTCGGACCCTGAGACGGTGCCGAAAAAAGTTAAGTTGCCACCCTTCTATGTGAAGGGCTTCCCTCCCGGGCTATGGGAGCAGCTGGATTTCTACATTAAGCAGGGCCTTCGCTGCACCATTCAACGGTGCACGGAAGGCTACAAACTGATGGTCTCGGCCGAAAATCACTACAACGCAGTCCAGGCCCTCTTGGACAGGATGAAGCTGGAGTACTTCTCCCACGACGTCGAGGCCACCAAGCCGCTGAAAGTGGTGCTGCGCGGGCTCCACGACATGGACACCACCACCTTAATGGACGAGATTAAGGCGAACGGCCTCAAGCCGGTCGAAATCCACAAGATGACCCGCAGCAAGGCCATCAAGTATCGTGACCAGCTCTACTTGGTCCATCTGCAGAAGAACTCCACAACCGTGAAGGATCTCCATACGACACGCACACTGTTCCACATCGTAGTGAAGTGGGAGCGGTATAAGCCAACCCACCGTGGCGTCACTCAGTGCTCGAACTGCCTATTGTTCGGGCACGGCACCAGGAACTGCCGCATGGCCAGCCGCTGCATCAAATGCGGCAAAAACCACAAGATCGACGACTGCGACAGCATCGAGGAAGCCGCTCCCACATGCGCCAACTGCGGTGCTGCCCACAAGGCCACGAGTAAGGCCTGTCCGAAGCGGGCCGAATACGCCGAGATCCGGAAGAAGGCCTCGTCCAACAACCAGCCCGGTCGCAAGAAGGTCCCGGAAAACAACGCGCAGAACTTTCCTCCGTTATCACCGGTCCAACCACGGCCAATTCCAGTGTTGGCGCCGCTCCCGCTCAACCAACAGTTGGCTGCTGCCCAGTAGGCTGCCGCTGCAGTACCCAGTCAAGCCTCCGGCCCATCGACGAATCCCCCTGCTCCGGGATTGGCCGGTACAACCGGTGAAGCTACAGACGATTCTCCGCTGTCAACGGATGAGATCGTCACACTGTTGGCCCAGGCCATCATCATCAAGCGCACCTGCGCAACAAGAACACAACAGCTCCAAGCTATCATCTCCTTCGTCGCTAATTATGGACCGTGAACCCATAAAGATCGCCAACTGGAACGCTCGCTCCGTAGGGGCGAAAAACATTGAGCTTGCAGACTTCCTCCGCAAGCACGACATCGACGTGGGCCTTCTCACCGAGACCCACCTCAAGACCGGTGACAGCTTCTGGCTGCCCGACCACAGCATTGTCCGGCTTGATCGCACCAGCTCCAGGGGGGGCGGTGTCGCGGTCATCATCAAGAAAGGCATCAAGTACTGCACCCTACCCCACTACCGCACTTCCATCATCGAGGCCGTCGGCGTTGAGGTGGAAACATCGACCGGAAACGTCCGGTTCATCGTTGTCTACTGCCCCCGGCAATGTACCGTTAGCAATGGTACAGCACAGCAGTTCAAGAACGACCTTGCCATCATAACCCGCACCAATGCCCGCTTCATAATCGGAGGGGACCTGAACGCCCGGCACGAGGCCTGGCGGAACTACCAGCAGAACCAAAACGGCCGCCTGCTATTCGACCATTCCCAGCATGGTCTCTATTCCGTCTGGTTTCCGGACGAACCAACCTTCACATCACCGGCGGGCAACCCATCGACGCTGGACCTGTTCTTGGCAAACACCAGATTAGCCAAGCCGGTTGCCGTCAACGACCTGAGTTCGGACCACCAACCGGTGCTGACCGAGCTGGGCTACAACGTGGCCTCTGCACCGTGCCAGCGGAAGGACTACCATCGAGTCAACTGGGTCCAGTTTCGACGCGTGGTCGACCGCCACATCGACGACAACCCACCACTCGACACAGTGGAGGACATCGACCGGGCTCTGGAGGGTCTCCATCAAGCCATATCCGTGGCTGACGAAGAGTGCGTTCGACGAGTTCCTGTGAGGGGTAAGTTTCAAGCAATTGATTCCCACACCAAACTCTTGATTCGGCTCAGAAATGTTCGTAGACGCCAGTTTCAGCGGACTGGGGATCTGCAGCGTAAATACGAAATGGTCGATCTGAATCGGCAGATCGCTTCCAGAATGGTCTCAATCCGGAACGAGAGTTTCGGGCGGCTCGTTCAGAACCTGGACGACCGTTCCAGACCATTCTGGAAGGTTGCCAAGGTGCTGAAGTCTCACCCCAAGCCCATTCCACCACTTAGAGTCAATGACGAACGGCTTATCACCAACGAAGAGAAGGCCAATGCAATTGGGGAGCACATTGCCCAATCGCATTTGCTTGGCTCTACAATCCCAAGTCCACTCGAGAACCAGGTTGTGCAGTGCGTCCAGACGTTAGATACCTCCCCTTGTGCCGTCCCTCCAGAAGAACGGATTACAGAGGAACAAATTTGCTCAGCGCTGAAATATAGTAAAAACATGAAGGCTCCCGGGTTTGACGGAATATTCAACCTAGCGTTGAAAAATCTCAGCCCGAGGGTCCACTCGCTGCTGGCTGCCATCCTCAACAGATGCTTGGAGCTGCACTACTTTCCAAGCATCTGGAAGGTGGCAAAAATCATCCCGATCCGCAAACCTGGGAAAGACCCTTCACTACCGTCAAGCTACAGACCGATTAGCCTGCTCTCAGCGCTGAGCAAGCTGTTCGAAAAATTGATCCTCAGCCGACTAAACAAGTTTGTGGAGGAACATGACATTCTTCTTCCGGAACAGTTCGGGTTCCGCAAGGGGCATTCCACCAATCATCAGCTAGTGCGGGTGATGAATAACATCCGAAGTAATAAAGCTGTATCCAAGTCCACAGCCATGGCCTTGTTAGACGTCGAAAAGGCGTTTGACAATGTCTGGCACGACGGACTTATATACAAGCTTTGTAACTCCAACTTTCCACCATACCTTGTGAAAATCACCCGTAACTATCTCCAGCAAAGGTCGTTCAGGGTGTCGTTGAATAGTTCCCTTTCGGGACAATTTCCGATCCCAGCAGGTGTTCCGCAAGGGAGTCTGCTGGGACCACTGCTTTACAGCATCTACACGTCGGACATCCCTCCTCTAGGAGACGGTTGCGTGTTCTTTCTGTTCGCAGATGACACCGCAATAGCCGTTAAGGGTAGGATGCCTCGTGAAATAACGAACAAGCTCCAACGATGCCTTGACACCTTTACTGATTATGCCACCACGTGGAAAATCAAAATCAACGCCTCGAAAACCCAAGCGATCATGTTCCTTCACAGACAATCGCCAAAACTTAAACCGTCTCCCTCCTGTACCGTAATAATGGATGGTACAAGGGTCGAGTGGTCTGCTGATGTTACTTATCTCGGGATGTTGTTCGATGAGAAGCTCCTGTTCCGCTCGCACATAGAGAAAACCCTAGTTAAGTGCTCCGCCTTGGTTAGGTGTTTGTATCCGCTCATTTGCCGCAGATCCCGCCTCTCAAGGCAAAACAAACTGGCTGTTTACAAACAGATCATAGCCCCCGCGATCTTATATGCCGCCCCGGTGTGGGAATCGTGCGCTCAGACCCACAGGAACAAAATCCAGGTTGCACAGAATAGAGTGTTGAGGATGATCCTAGATCGTCCATTCGACACAAGAATAGCAGACCTCCATCAAGAGGCAGAAATTCCCAAAGTAGATTCCAAAATTGATGATATGACAACTAAATTTATTCAAAAATGCAATCTTTCTGAACATGCTTTAATAAGCAATTTGTACATAGTAGGTTAAGTGTATATAGTAGAGTAGGTTAGTTTTAAGCTGTAAATAGTAGTATTAAGTAGTTTCTCTTCAAATTCTAAAAACAAAACAAACCAATCCCACCAAGGTGGTCGACCGTGTACTAAGTCTAGGACTAATCCTGTAAAACAAATTTTAAATTTTGCCCATACCTAAAGATGAAGAAAGCAATTAAATCACTTAGTAAAAATTTATATGGTAATCGTCCAAGTTAAACTAAAATAAAGATCATTTAAACAACAAAAAAAAAACAACATTCACTCTCTTATAGTTTTGTACATCGTAGGATACACAAGTGTTTTATTCCCACGATCTATGGCCATTCCAATAGGTTATGGGCCTTTCGGAAGTTTAATTAGAGAAAAATAAGTGGTTTTTTCGTTTCGGTTACTGTCGCGAGTGAAGTACCGGGAAAAAACAGAAATTAATTTTGTTCGAGTACGCGCTGCAATTGGATTTGCCGGTCACCGACGAAATGGACAAGTTCGGCATCGAGAGGCTCGGTAGCGAGAACTACGAGAGTTGGAGTTTCCAGCTGAAAAGTCTGCTGATGCGCGAAGAGCTGTGGAAATTCGTTACCACCGACGCGCCAGCACCTCGTACCGAGGCATGGGCAAACGGGGACGCCAAGACGCAAGGAACGATTTCACTGTTCGTCGGAATCACGCAGCAGTCGCTGATCCGTAAGTGTACCGCAGCCAAGCAGATTTGGGAGACACTCAGGGACCATCACCAGAAAACCTCCCTGACATCGAAAGTTTCGATTTTGAAACGGATCTGCAACCTCACCTACTCGGATAGTGAAGACATGGAGCGCCATTTGCACGAGATGGAGGATTTGTTCCAACGATTGACCAATGCGGGGCTGGAATTGGGAGCCACACTGACGGTTGTGCTCATTGTTCGAAGCCTGCCAGCGTCATTCGAAACGCTGACGACCGCGTTGGAGAGTCGTCCCGAAGAAGAATTGACAATGGACATCGTGAAGCGAAAGTTGCTGGATGAAGCCCTAAAACGAAGCGAGAGATCCGGTCGAGGTGAGTCGATATTGCGTGTCGACGCTAGTTCCAAGATAATCGTGTGTCACCAGTGCCAGAAACCAGGGCACATGAAAAAAGATTGCCGTTCGACCAGCAAGAAAAATGAAACGAAGCAGAAGGATGTTGCTAGGCAACCGAAACCCAAAGCGCGTGTTTCCATGGAGAACGACGCGGTGTCACCATTCGCGTTTGCAGCAAATTCAAGGCCTACTGTGAATCGTTCGACGAAGAATTGGATCATCGACTCGGGTGCATCGAGTCACATGTGTAGTGACGAAGCTTTTTTCAAAGAACTAAAGTCAATCTTGGGAATGTCCGTCACGCTCGCCGATGGTCGCGTGGCCGACGTCGCTGGAAAAGGATCCGGCAATCTTTTCTGCAAAGACAATGAAGGTAAGAAACAAGAAATAATCTTATCAGATGTGTTGCTCGTTGCAGAATTCGATACAAATCTCGTTTCTGTGGGACAGTTGACCGACAAGGGTGCGTTGGTAAAATTCGACGCAAGAAAATGCGTCATCGAGCACAACAACCGAATAGCAGCTGTTGCTGCCAAGTGTGGTGGCCTGTACCAACTAAATGTGTGCTATCACGACCTGAAAACCGCCGCGATAAAACACACGAAAAACTGCTTTCATGACTGGCACCGCAAGTTTGGGCACCGTGACATTGAAGCAATACAACCGGCGTTTGCATACGCGATTGTGGCATCAGCGTAACGTGCGAATGCTGCTTGGAAGGGAAAATGGCAAGGTTACCGTTTCCGAAACAATCTGGTCCGCAGTCAACGAAGGTGCTTGACTTGATTCACAACGACATCTGTGGCCCGATGAACACCGTAACACCAGGAGGAGCTCGTTATTTCATGGTGATGATAGACGATTACAGTCGATTCACTGTGATTTTCATCTTGAAGCACAAGTTCGAAGCCGCCGAAAAGATCCAAGCTTACGTAGAAATGGTACATACACGTTTCGGCAGGTATCCAACCGCAATCAGGTCCGACCAAGGAGGGGAGTATACATCCAAACACCTCGGACGATTCTATTTTTCGAAAGGAATTTCACCCCAGTTCACGACCGCCTACACGCCACAGCAAAACGGCGTTGCAGAGCGGAAAAATAGAAGCTTGGTGGAAATGGGACGCTGTATGCTACTGGACGGAGACATGGGATACCGTTTCTGGGCTGAGGCGGTCACCACCGCTACTTACCTGCAAAACCTGCTGCCAACCAGATCAACCGACAAGACACCGCACGAGGCGTGGTATGGCAAGAAACCGAATCTCAACCATCTGAGAGTATTCGGCAGCCAAGCTTACGTACACATTCCGTCGCAGAAAAGACCCAAACTGGAGCCGAAAGCTGTGAAGATGACGTTGGTGGGATACTCTGATCACCACAAGGCATATCGTTTCATCGATACCACGAATGACAAGGTGGTGTATAGCAGAGACGCACGTTTTCTGGAGGGAGAAAAAGCACACAAGCACTCGAACAAGCCAATCGATGTTATCGAGATCGAGTCACCGCTTCAGCATGATATCCAACCGGAACTCGAGCAAGACGATGACGAACAGGATGACGTTTCCGATACGAACTCGGAATACGAATCCGGTGAAGAATCATTGGGTGAAACTTCATATGAGCCAGTTACTCCGGCACGCAGATCGGAACGCACCACGAAAGGAGTACCACCTCTACGGTACCGGGAAACGAGTAGTCTGGTGAAAAATCTTCCACCTGACCCTAGAACGTTCGAAGAAGCTATCAACAGTCCCGAAAGCGCACTGTGGAAGGCAGCTATTGAGGAGGAGCTGCAATCGCTCCGTGCAAACCGCACATGGGAGCTGACGGACCTCCCTCGAGACCGAAAACTAATCGGTTCTAAATGGATTTTCAAGCGCAAGCAGGACGAAAAAGGTGACGTTGTGCGCTAAAAATCTTCGTCGACGCTGATTGGGCCGGTGACTCGAGTGACCGGAAATCAACGTCTGGTGTCTTGTTCCGTTTCGCTGGTGGATCTGTAAGCTGGAGTTCCAAAAAGCAAACTTGCGTCACGCTCAGCAGCACCGAAGCAGAGTACGTTGCGCTAGCCGAGTGTTGTCAAGAGTTTCGTTGGGTCCGGAGAATTCTTAACGACTTCGACGTGAAGCTGTCATCGTCAGTGTTGTGTGGTGTGGTTGTGTTCGAGGATAACCAAGGGGTGATCAAACAATCAAATTCATCAACCATTGGCCGCCGTTCGAAACACATCGAGACGAAATTCCATTTCGTTCGAGAGCTGCAACAGAATGGAGAGATCGATATTCGTTACTATTCGACTGATGCGATGGTTGCGGATATGATGACGAAGCCGTTGCAATCCGTTAAACTCAAGGGTTTCCGTGAAGCTGCTGGTGTACTTCCGTCGAAGAGGAGTGTGGGAGATGACGACAACCAGTAAACGCAGCATGCCATGATAATTTTGAATTTGTTCCATGTTACCATAGTAACCTCTATATAAGCTCGGTAATAAAGAACATTCACTTCCGAGCCCGGCCCGAGTGCGGCAAAAGTGAAGCTACCTCCATTGGTGGTTAAAAATGCCCATCTTAATGAGCTCATCGCAGATCTAGCGACGCTGGGCGTTAAAGCCGAATACAAGTTGGGCAGAGTCGGCACCAAGGTGGTGCTCCGTACCAAAGCGGAGTATGACTTGGTCGTCGCCCACCTGAGGACTTCCAAGGTGGAATTCTTCACCCACGACATTCCCGGTGAGAAGCCATTCAAGGTCGTCATTAGGGGCCTACCAAACTTTGACCCGAAGTTTATCGAAGTTGAAATCAGAGACCGGTACAAGAGGAACACAGGTTTGGAATCCTGCTTAAGGTGCAAGGCAGCTTGAATCCCTTCAATTGTACCTATTGATTCGTCGAAGACTGTGGGAAACTCTTCGATCAACCCTTTAACCGCTACAGGTGGCGATGTACGCAAAGTAATTTTGTCCACGGAACTAACAGAACCACCCAGAATGTCGTTCCAGTCCAACTGTAGCTCTCGCATCCATTCGCGTCCCATCAATGGATGTCGCTTAGTATCGACCACGAACAAACGCAACTTGTTTGTCTGGCCTTTGTACGCAAATTTTGGCTCCACAACACCGAGAACCCCAATTTTGTTACCGCAGTAACTCCGCAGTTCAATGTCTGTCGGTTGTAATTTCAAGTCGGTCAAGTATTTTGCCTTGTCAGCACTACTGATCAGAAATACCGGAGATCCACTGTCCACCTCAAACTGAACCAATGATCCACCTACCCTAACCTTAAGGAAAATCTTTGACAAATCTTTGGAATCGTTATCAATCTTACATACATCAACAACATACACCTGATCTTCATCAGAATGCTCCGATTCCGAAACGTCACTATCCGCCAATAGATTTGCCGAATATTTCTTTGACATGTTCTTGCTCTTATTAAATTTCTGCTTATTTGCAGCATTGGAACTGAGACACACCCGCTTTAGATGACCCACCTTCTTACAATGGCCGCAAACTTTAGTTTTATGTTCACACTTATCTGCCAAGTGTGTCTCACTTCCGCAACGAAAACACTTGTTAATATGGTTAGTTACCTTTCTAGCAGCGGATCCTGCTGAAGCCGTCTCGGCTGAGACTACTTGTGGTCCGTCAGGTTAACATCGTGCATCCGTCGATTCAGCACTTCTGCCCCTTCACCGGATGCTTCCATGGTGAGCGCGATCTGCTTCGCCTTGTCGAATGTCAACTCCTTCTCCTCGATCAGCCTCGTACGAATACGCTGGTTCCTCAAGCCGAACACCAGCTGATTGCGCAATCCTTTTTGCAAATATTCACCAAATCCACAATGCTTTGCCTCTCACTGCAGCGTGTGTCTTCCAAAGATGGACGTCAATGTCTTGACGGTCTTGTCGAAATCGACTTCCTTCGACTTCTTCGAAAGTATGTAGCTCAGGTATTTCTTGTGAGCCACAGTATTGAGGTTGCGCAGTAGGAGTCGGGCCTTAGCTGGTCCATCCAGACTTCAAGTATCTTCAGCGAAGGAATTTAGGAATTTGGCTAACATTGGGGGCAGTTGGTGAGATCTTTTCATTACACTATATTATATAAACCATTAATTATATCACATATTATTGTTACATTCACCCTTACATAACTCGGAGCGTTTGGTACGGTATGTCCACACATCCTTCCACCCATGTAGATTGATCTCATATAATAATCTTTGCGGCACATGCAACGCAGCAGGCCTGGCCGTTTTGATGTTTGTGTCTTATCAAAGATATAATGCAAACATCAATGTTGACAAGAAAAATTATTAGGCGTTATCTAACCTAATCATTTTCCAGGATGCTTTCTCGTACTGGCTGCGTTTGTATTGGATTAGATTAGATTAGAACCAGGCTTCGAAGTTAACTCCACCGTCCGCAGCGTAGCAAAATTCTGTGATTCTGCTTGACAACGACTCGATCAGGAACTCACTTTGGTTCTGGCGGTGTGGTTCAACCGGATGCTGTTGGCTTGGCTGCAGATCACCGTCCCCACTTCCGTCGTTTTGAACTGCTTGAGGTGCTTGTTCCACTGCGTTCTGGAAAACTGTAAGTGCTTCGAGAAAACGGCCTTGGTTCTCCAGGACCCGTAAAAGATTGGCTTCGAATTCCGGAGACATCTCTTCTTGCGTAGCTTCTTAAAAATTCTCGTCGCCAATATTTCTCGATTACTTTTTCGAAGGGACGTATCAGCTTTTGTAAACAATGCATTTGATCGTCAGTTTAGAAAATTTCCCCTATCTCATGGCGGTGTTGGGCGAGCTACCAGTTACGACAGGTCGACGATTAGGCTACAAAATGGTGAGTTGATAACCTGGAAGGAGCGGAATACCTAGCCCTGGTCCTCACAAGTTCCTACTTCACGCCTCCTCGAGTCATATGATAACAAAAGACTACCAGCTGAAACATGGACACAGCTGGGTGGCGTAGCCTGGGCAATGTTGCCAGTCCGGTGTGAAGTGAAGAGGTGCGACGCGAACACTGGCGTGGTAACCATGGTGATAGAGGAAATGCTTCACCAAACCTGAGCGTCTATTCACCATGGAGGTGCGGCTCAAAACGGCGTCTGTTCTCCATGTTAGGAGCGGCTGATCACCGTCCTAGTGCCAGCGTGGGACTCTAAACAGAGCTGTGTACGATGGTCCCCCGGCGAGATAGGGGGTTGGGGCAGGCCCAACAAGCCACCCTGAAAAAAAAACAAAGTTGCAAATACCGAAGAAAGAAATACGGATCGGAACAATCGGCACAGACCTACGCAACGAAATAAGGACTACGATTGGAAACTCGGAACATGGAACTGAAAATCGCTCGGCTTCCCGGGTTGCGATAGGTTAATCTATGACGAACTTCAACCACGCAACTTCGAAGTCGTAGCACTGCAGGAACTTTGCTGGACGGGACAAAAGGTATGGAAAAGCGGACATCGACCGGCTGCTTTCTACCAGAGCTGTGGCACCACCAACGAGCTGGAAACCGGCTTTGTAGTGCTGGGTAAGATGCACCAACGCGTGATTGGTTGGCATCCGATCAACGCGAGGATGTGCAAGTTGAGGATTAAGGGCCGTTTCTTCAACTACAGTATCATCAACGTGCACTGCCCACACGAAGGGAGACCCGACGACGAGAAAGAAGCGTTCTATGCGCAGCTGGAGCAGGTGTACGACGGCTGTTCGAAACGGGACGTCAAAATCGTCATCGGCGACATGAATGCTCAGGTAGGACGGGAGGCAATGTATAGACCGGGTATTGGGCCAAACAGCCTGCATGTCGTATCGAATGACAACGGCCAACGATGCGTGAACTTTGCAGCCTCTCGGGGTATGGTAGTTCGAAGTACCTTTTTTCCCCGCAAGGATATCTACAAAGCCACCTGGAGATCACCTGACCAACACACAGAAAACCAAATCGATGCATCGACGAAATCGACGGGAAATTCTTCTCCGACATTATCAACGTCCGCACGTACCGCAGTGCGAACATAGATTCGGACCACTACCTAGTTGCAGTATGCATGCGCTCAAAACTCTCGACGGTGCATAACACACGTCGAAGTCGAACGCTGCGACCCAACATTGAGCAACTACGGCTGGGGGGACATCCGCTCCGCCATAGGTAGTACTGCTGCAGCGGCACTAGGTACTGCAATCCCGGACCGAAGAAATGACTGGTTTGACGGCGAATGCAAACTGTTAGTAGAGGAGAAGAATGCAGCACGGGCGAGAATGCTGCAACACCGCACGAGATTGAATGTGGAGCGATACAGACAAGCGCGGAACAGACAAAACTCGGTTTTCCGAAGGAAGAAGCGTCAGCAGGAAGACCGAGATCGCGAGGCGATGGAAAATCTGTACCGCGTAAACGACACACGGAAGTTCTACGAGAAGCTAAATAGTTCGCGCAAAGGCTACGTGCCGCAAGCCGATATGTGCAAGGACTTGGACGGTAACCTTCTCACGAACGAGTGTGAGGTGATTGAGAGGTGGAATCAGTACTATGACGAGCACCTCAACGGTGAAGCAGCAGAAAACGAAAGTGGCACGGCAACAGACCTTGGAGCACGCGCAGAAGACGACAGGCTACCGGCCCCTGATCTTCAAGAAGTTGAGGAGGAGATCGGTCGGCTGAAGAACAACAAAGCAACTGGTGTAGATCAACTACCAAGTGAACTATTAAAATACGGTGGTGAAGCACTGGCTAGAGCGCTGCACTGGATAATTGCCAAGATTTGGGATGAGGAGATATTACCGGAGGAGTGGATGGAAGGTGTCGTATGCCCAATCTACAAAAAGGGCGACAAGTTGGATTGCTGCAACTACCGCGCGATCACACTGCTGAGCGCCGCCAACAAGGTACTCTACCAAATTCTATGCCGCCGTCTGTCACCATATGCAAGAGAGTTCGTGGGGCAATACCAGGTGGGATTCATGGGTGCCCGCGCTACCACGGACCAAATTTTCGCGATCCGGCAGGTTCTGCAGAAATGCCGCGAATACAACGTGCCCACACATCATTTGTTCATCGATTTCAAATCCGCATACGACACAATCGATCGAGATCAGCTATGGCAGATTATGCACGAGTACGGATTTCCGGATAAACTGACGCGATTGGTCAAAGCGACGATGGATCGAGTGATGTGCGTTGTTCGAGTATCGGGGACACTCTCGAGTCCCTTTGAATCTCGAAAGGGGTTACGGCAGGGTGATGGACTTTCGTGTCTGCTGTTCAACATCGCGTTAGAAGGTGTGATCAGAAGAGCTGGGATAGACACGAGTGGCACGATATTCAGGAAGTCCATCCAGCTCCTTGGTTTCACCGATGACATTGACTTATGGCACGGAACTTTGAGATGATGGCGGAAACGTACATCAGACTGAAGGCTGAAGCTAGACGGATTGGACTTGCCATCAACGCATCAAAGACAAAATACATGAAAGCAAGAGGTTCTAGGGAAGACAATGTTAGCCTCCCACCCCGAGTTCAGATTGACGGTGACGAAATCGAGGTGGTCGATGAGTTCGTGTATTTGGGCTCACTGGTGACCGCCGAAAATGATACCAGCAGAGACATTCAAAGACGCATAAAATAATAATAAACGAATAAAATTCGCCGCCGCACGAAGTTGACTGTCTACAAGACGCTGATTAGACCGGTGGTCCTTTATGGCCACGAGACCTGGACTATGCTCGTGGAGGACCAACGCGCCCTTGGTGTTTTCGAACGGAAGGTGTTGCGTACCATCTACGGTGGAGTGCAGATGGATGACGGAACGTGGAGGAGGCGAATGAACCACGAATTGCACCAGCTGCTGGGAGAACCATCCATCGTCCACATTGCAAAAATTGGGCGACTACGGTGGGCTGGGCACGTCGTGAGAATGCCGCACGACGACCCAGTGAAAATGGTTCTAGAAAGCGACCCAACAGGAACAAGAAGAAGAGGCGCGCAGCGGGCAAGGTGGATCGACCAAGTAGAAGGTGACCTGCGGACCCTTCGCATACTACGAGGCTGGCGAACTGTGGCCATGGATCAAGTAGAGTGGAGACGACTTCTTTGGACAGCAGAGGGCAACAAGGCCTTAGCCTGATTTGTAAGGTAAGCAGGTCGACGATTAAATGCATTGTATACGTCCCTTCGAAAAAGTAATCGATATATACAGAGCCAACATTTCAAAGGGGCGTAATTGCTTTTGTAAACATTGGCTTTAGACGTCGATTTCTCGCAAATGAAAACCCACCCCTTCAATTTACAAATGCTAGCTGATACAGGAAACATTCCTCTGCGTGCTGGTGTCATTCATTTTCATGAGTGAGATTTCATTCGCGAGAAATCGACGACTAAAGCCATTGTTTACAAATGCAATTACACCCCTTTGAAATGTTGGCACTGATTTGTTGCGTATGCAATTAAATCACGAATTAAATAAATATTCAACCGGTTGTTTTGGTGGTTAGTATAGGAATGATTTATAAACTCTGACAGTGAAAAATTACAACTTTGTCATGACTTGCTAACGTAGAAATTAACGAGGACTAAAATTTAAAATTTGATCATCTTGTGAAATATTTCCAAATCTATTAAAATTATGATACGTACCTAATTACAGCTTAACCAGTGAACGCTCAACCAAATACCATGGCAACGGAAACACGAACCAAAGTGCAACCTGATGAACAAAAATGCACAACACCACAATCCGAATGAACTCACACACTTCGACTATGACGGACCACTACATACAAGGCATCCAATACAACAAGAGTACGTTGTGCTTGGAGAAAACCATACACGACGACGACCGCGAATAGCGGTAGTGCTAGTAGTGATAGTATTTTAACTACTTATCCGAAACCGGTCGCGACCACCGTTCGGTTCCACGGAAGCGCTGATGTTATGAATGATTCAGTTGCCTTTTTCCATTCGGTGTAGGAGCCACGGCAGTCAGTCAGTACACCACCAGGTAGTAGGCACTCTCGTTTCCGCGATTCTCCCGGAGTTTCCTCAGATCATCATAGTAGGCACATTGAGGCAGAATAGAGCGCGGAGCCGTTTTCGGTTCCAATTCAGTTCCAGATTCGCTCTCCCGTGACGTCGTCGTTCGTCACCGTCGCATACTTCGTCGCGCGCGCGTTTGAATATTGCTCTCATACGCCTCAGTTGCCTCGCGCGCGTCGTCGTCGTCGATCCCATGTGGAGTAGCTTAACTGTGGTATACCTCAGTAAATATAAAAAAAACCGTGTCGTGTGTTTTGTAATTTGCATATTTTGCTCAATCGAGGAGGAATCCGTTCCCGTTGCCTCCCCTCCGATACCCCGCGTATGTGTGCTTGATGTGTGACGAAAGGGGCAGCTTGCTATAGTTACGAGTTGAGGTAAACAAGTTAGGTTCCTTTATTTTAGACGCGAAGAACGAAGAAATGGATGGAGCACCTTCCAGACAACTAGGTTCTTTCATTTGATGAGAAAAAAAAATCTGCAGTGTATTTATTTTTTGGCGAGCGAATCTCAAACAGAGCGACCACCAATTAGTGTCTCCCATCATTTCGTTTGACAAGATTGTACCGAAATGTAAATTTTATGAGTGAATGACCAGTAAAACGACCCCGCAAAGAGTAGCGGGAAATTGTGCTAAAGAAGTGCGACGAAAACAACGACGAAAATGAGCAGCATTGTAACAGCAGTAGCCTGTATGGCACCACGGTGGCTGATGTGATGATACTTGTGCGTGCGTGACCGCAACCAACAAGAAATATCGCGAAAGCAAAGTTGGTTATGATGATAATGGAATGTGTTGTGTTTACGAAAAAAAAACGCGAAATTTCTCGCTACTAGCGCAACGGTTCTAATTTTGGGTTTTCAAAATTCGATTAGTGTGTATCAGGAGTCACGCAAGGTGGGTCTTCGTGAAGGGCAAGTCAATAACTGAATACCGCATTCTAGTTTAGAGCGGCGTGCGAATGCAATCAGCAGAGTTTTTGCATCCAATCAACCAACATCAACACGAATCGAGTCTGTTGCAGTCACATGAATGACAGGAAATAGATCTCTCCACGGTTCGCGAACGAGCATCGTCAGTTTGTGGGAAGAAGCGCAAATTCCGCACCCACATATATAAAGTAAGTATCTATAATTATTTGCCATCCAATTTAGTTAGAGATGCACAATACCTCACACACCCTCCCACCGAAGCGAGGAAAATAACTAGGTTACTAGATCGAAAGGAAGAAGATTGCAGAAACGTTCGGCAACAGCATGCCACGTGAACTGACGACGATAATTAATCGTTCTATTCGAAACTATCGTCTCTGGCTTGTACCTTTTACACAAAGGCGCCCATCCAGCGAGCTCCCTAAATTAACCAACTCCCTCACTCCCGTAGTTCCCGCAGTCCCTAGTGGCCCTATTTTCGGTCCGGTTTCTTTGTGAACTTGGGCTCGAGACCCACCTTGCCCTGCCCTGCCTTGCCTGTCATCGTCGTTTTCGTGACGGCTGTGATGTGTGCCCGTCCATCAGCACACAGTAGACACGCTTTTGCTTTTGCTTTTGTAACCTATGCTTTAAGGTAAATGATGGGCAAACTTTCGCTGGTCGAAGCAGTCGTGAACTAGTATTTTAGTGAGAGTAGTTCTCTGTTTTCCTGCCCGCGCCCGGTTTGCTGCAATTATTGCAACTGTGGCGGAAGGTCAGATCGGTTTTGTAGAGGGCTGTAATTTTCTGTAAACTTCGTTGGTTGCAGCCGGTATTTGTGTCGCCATTTATAACGGAAATTGCTTTATTTATTTCAGCTTAAGTTGGTTCGTCCAATAGTTGCTTTTGTGCTCGTCCGGGAGGATTGAGAATTTCTTTCAGAGACTTGATAGAGTTCTTACAGTTGATGCACCGATTGATTTAGGTTTCCTTTTCAAGAAATGCACGTACAGACTAACGTATGAAAAAATCGCTCGTAATTGACATAAAGTCCACACAGATCCGATCCGAATGTATCAGGTTGAAAGCGTGGTTCGTCTTTTTCATTAATTACAATTCACGGTTGTCAGGTTCATCTTCTCCAATTAAACGACTGCTTCTCGATTTCTGTGGCCGGAATTCCTATGCCACGCGTGCTGAAAATCCGCCAAGTGACTTACGTGTTTCGTGACCGGTTCGCAGGTTGTCTAAAATTATGGTTGCCCTTGGTTGTTCATTTGATATTTTTTCGAAGTTTAACCAGGGTGTCCATTCCAATCCAATTTTTCAATTATCGGTTTTTTCTCGGTTATTTAAAAAAAAACAACCCAAAAATCACCGCTGCCTTAAACTAAATAGGCTATCAAAAATAACAGTTTATAGATAATAATATATTTTTTTCAGTGGAATCGCTCCAAAGTTGCTATTTTGTAAAAAAATATATGAGATGAGATTTGCATTGATATGTTGATGATCTAGATCACTACATCTCATGGAATCATTAATTCGTATAAAATCAAAGAAAAGAGTCTCCTGCAAAAAATGAGCCCTAATGTGGTTTTAGTATGTCGAAAAAAGCATATATCAATACAAGAGACCTGAGCAGGGAAACGCAGTATTAAAAGTTCATAAAATCTTCCTGGAGTGTATATCTCGAACAACATTTTGTGCGATACAAAGATGTTTTACCAATATATGTATCATTCTCCAAATTATATTGGAGATATTTTACAGGCTAAGCATTTTGAGCACTTTGAGCGTTTTGAGTTCATAACATCAATTTAAAATTATCAATTTTGTAAAAAAAAACATTGTTGGATTAACCAAATCTTCCCGATATCTGTTCTTGAAGTTCTGCAGACTCAACAAAGTATACGATGATTCGATTTAATAATAGAATGGGCAATATAATATCATTGGTTTTCTAAAATGCCTGGAGTTCAGATCTTTTTTTATATTATAGTCACTTTAACATTCTTGGATCATTCGTGACTTATCCCGGTTAGATTTTAACTCAGGATAATGATGATTTCCCCTAGGTTTGAGCTGGACGCTAATTAAGTACTTCGACCTTGGCGTGAGAGGTATGGATTAAGATCTTTATGTTTTACTGACTAACCAAGATATTCTGCGATGTCCTGGCTAATCTTGTGTACTTGGTTAGGACAAAATGCAGACATTGTTTTTAATTTATCTCTGAACCGATCATTTCATGATTTTATAATTTTGTTGATTGTGTTCTGTGTCGAACATTTGCATGCCAAGCATGATCGGAAGTTTTAGATCAGGCATTCTTTTGTTGGCATGAATCTACTTCTCTATCTTCAAGTAGCTTCTGCGATGTCCTGGCTAATCTTGTGTACTTGGTTAGGACAAAATGCAGACATTGTTTTTAATTTATCTCTGAACCGATCATTTCATGATTTTATAATTTTGTTGATTGTGTTCTGTGTCGAACATTTGCATGCCAAGCATGATCGGAAGTTTTAGATCAGGCATTCTTTTGTTGGCATGAATCTACTTCTCTATCTTCAAGTAGCTTCGTGATAAGATATGTCTTCCTCAGGCTTTAGAACTACTTCACTCTGAAAATTGTAGCAACCAATTTTTCATTCAAACATTTTTCTTTCAATGAAACCAATATAAATTATAAATATAAATTCCCGGTTTTCCCCGGTTCTTTCCCGGTTTTCCCGGTTGGATGGACACCCTGTTTAACAAATTTTGTATGATTGTTCTTCAAGCATAGGAATATAAGCCATCCCTTGAAGCTTCTGTAAGATTGTAGGAAGAATTGTGTTCTGGTAAAAATAATATAATTTTATTCGTGTTTCGTTACGGTTTCCATCCTGCCCCACTTTCCCCTAGGTTCTAGAGGGGGCTCAAGAGACAGAGGCAGTTAATCAGACCCCATTAGTAACCTTAATTTAAACAATGCTGCAACTCACACACAACAAACTACAGAACTCTATTCATCATCCTCTATAGTCGATCTCCAACTATGTTCCAGACAGGTTCCAACTCTATCCGGCCGCTGATAGACTTTTGCTTTTCACACCACGCAAGGCTAGGTTTCTGGTCTCCCGCATAAACAATAACCATAAGAAGTGCCTAACCACCAATTCGGGATATCATCCCAAATTTATGTGGTATGGTTGTAACATCTATGATATCGTTAGTGTATGGTACCCGTTTATTAGGGCTGCCTTTGAGGAATATATAAAACCCTAAAACACATGACTTTTATTATACTATGAACACAAAACACCCGCCACTTCCCGCGTCACCCTCAATCCGATTTATCCTTGGGATTTCAAACCAAAAAAATCAAGGTGTCAGAAATTCCGGGTTGCCGGGATGGGTACAAACAATCGCAGCTTGTTCTATGCACGGTTAGAAAAAAGTACCCAAAATTAAGTTCTTTTCACTCATCTCGGCACTATAGTACAGGAACTCAAAAGTAGGTAAAGCGGGTCAAAGTAATTTTCATTTACTTGTGTGCAGTTCGTATGGAATTTTCCACTGGCTTTTTAACCAAAAGTAAGTTAGTTATACCCAACTGTAGGTAAATATGATTATACGTTGGGTTCACACACTTTATAACCCCTGTTGGGTGGTTCTGCTCCTCCGTTTTTGACAACATTAGAGCAACCGTAACGGTCGTTGTCATTTGCGCGACTATTTTAACAGCGCACAGCGCTCTCATTTTAGTTTAGTCACTCTTCTCCACACCGGTCGCTGCTATCGCGGTTATCAATTTACTCGCCTTTGTCCGTACCGGTAGTGAGCATTTTGACATTTCTACGAATAGCAACTTTTCTCCAGCGCTGCTATCGCGCTGCTAAATTTGGTAGCGCGCTTCTCACCGAGAAGCCGACTGCTATTTTAGTTACTCGTATGGCAACCCCCGATACGGTAGCTGCGCTATGATGAGGGCTGCTAAAATGAGTTTAGCAGCGTACCGTTACGGTTGCTCTTAGAAGGATAAAAGGAGACAAACTAGTCAAAAGTAGGTAAAAGTGAACTGGCCGTTGGGTACTTTTTTCTTACCGTGTGGTGCTCTATTGGCACACTGATAAAAAAGATGACCGAAGATTGGTGTGTGGAGTGACCTACCCCTTGAGGATTATTTTGGGCCGGAGAAAAAAATAAACGCAGAGAAAAATGTTCAAAGCATCGGACTTCAACAAATTTTGACAATTTTAAAATAAGCCAATTTGAAGATCTCGAATATAGAAACTTCCGTAACACAGGGTGGCCAGTGAATTTTCATTTGGAAATTCCTGGTTTTTTCCCGGTTTCCCCGGTTCAAACCTTAAAAATTTCCCGGTTGTTAATTTCAACAAAAAACGAAATTGAACGTATTTTAAAAAACTTGCTGAAAGGAATTTACTGAAAGGATAAAAAAGTGATTTACAAAGAAACTTTGAAAAGAAAAGAAAATTTGTGATATTAAGCAAACTTTTGTGAAAACATAATTAAACTATGAGATTTTGAAAAAAAATCAAGATAACAGATTTGAAAAAAAAATAAATAATACTAATGACTCGTGGAGTCATAATTGTCACGCTCTGAGACTTGGAAGCATTTTAAGGGTTATAACAAATTACAGAACAATCTATAGAATCTTGCGGACAAACCCTGGAATTTGTAGTAAAATTTAAAAGAATTCAAAATGTTGATTTAAAACAAATATTGAGAAGGACACAGTTTTTGAAGGAGAAGTTCTGAGCAGAATTTCAGAATTATTTTGACATGAAGTCCTTAGAAATTATAAGATGAATTTGGAGGGATTTCTGTGGAGAAGAATGCCAGTTCTAAATTAAATTGAAGGTAATTTTAGAAGATTTCAAAAGGAATTGTGGAAAACAAAACTTTAAGGAAAATTCCTACGTGATTCTGAGGAGATTTGTGTGGGGATCGGGAGGAAAATGACAGATGAATTTTAAGAAGAATTCCAAGAGAATTATGATCAGATTGAAAAAAAACAGAGTTCTAAGAGTTTTCTGGCAATAATTTGCTGAAAATTAGAAACAAATTCTTTAAAATACTCCAAACGGTTTCTAAATAAAATTTCGAAAAATTTCTGCTGTTTTGAATAGAGTTCAAAGAAATTTTTGAAAAGATTTCCAAAGGAATCAAAGTTTCCGAATAGGTTTAAGGGATTTCTAAGAAGGATTCCAATCAAATTCTTAGAAGGGGTTTCAAGGAAATTCCAAAAAGAATTCAACGGTAATTATTACGCGGAGTGTTTTCTGGTTAATTTCCGAAGAGTTCCATGATAATTGAGAGCAGAATTTCAAGTAAATTCTAGAATTCATATCTTATCATAGAATTTTGAACAAGGAAAAAATACAACCCCGGAAAAGAATAATTCAGTTTCGGTTTTTACAAATATTTGTTTCCAAAGTCCAGCATCTTCAATATTTTCTTTCAAGGAACATGCACTTTACATCTGAAATTGAAACGACGAAAATCAATTTGCAATATTGCTGAGTGATTAAATTCTAAAACAAGAAGACGGGAAACTGAAGAAAATTGTGCAGCAAATAGAGCAAGACATTCATTTGGTAAAGGATCACTCTATTTTAATGGTTTATTCTGAAAATGTGATGTGAAATTTGTTCCTATGGTATGGTTTATTTATTTTTCCCGGTTCTCTCGTCGAACTTTCCGGGTTTTTGCCGGTTACTTTTCAAATTTCCGGATATTTCCCGGTATTCCCAGTTTGCTGGCCACCCCAAAGATAAATTTTCATAACTCAGGAACCTAGATACATTTTCTAAAACCGTAGTTGATAGAAAAGTGTGTTCAGTCAAGTTAAAGTCTTAGCAGAGAATGATTTTTATTAATTGATTATCATACAACGCTTACTACTTATGTTAACATCAGCTATCTCGATCGAACTGTATTGCGTTTTAAAACGACTGTTTTCTCCTTCATATTTCGTTGTCAAAACCACCAAACCCCACAATCAAACACGACCCGCTTTGACTACCGTCAGTCTTCAACCACGGCCCTCAGGATCATGTTAAGGACACACCTAACAACACAACAAAAACTAATCGGTCAAGTGCCAAGCTTGCATGTTCGATCGAGACATTTATTTTCTTAACGAATCATGCTTCAACATGAAAAAAAAAATTATAATGGATTATTCGTAGACACCTAACCGTAAAAACCCCGAGGAACATGCTTCATGCGATCGAGGTCATCCTTCTGACAAATGGGAATGATGGGGTGACTCCTTACAAATGCAGGCACGTCCGGAGAACCTTGAGACCAGGGCGCAATCGCCTCTGCAAACAAACACGTCAATCAACGATCCCTCGCGAATCAAAGCTAATCTTCAAAAACTAACAACACAAACAGGTAGAGGCATGATTCCTACCCTCGAGAAACCGGGACGAACGCGTCTGCCGCAAAAACAACAACGCCCAAATCCCAAAGCGTCTGCCCGCAAAAGCAACAACACCCAAATTCCACCCCCTCGAAAATGCAATCGAGAAATCAGTGTCAACATTTCAAAGAGGCGTAATTGCATTTGTAAACAATGGCTTTAGCCGTCGAATTCTAGTGAAAAAAAAAATTACTCATGAAGATTAATGACACCAGCAGGTAGAGGAATGTTGCCTTTGCTAGCTAGCATTGTTAATTTGGAGGATGGGTTTTATTTGCGAGAAATCGATAGCTAAAGCCATTGTTTACAAAAGCAATTACGCTCCTTTGAAATATTGGCACTGAAATGTATAAGAACAATTTTGTGATACGGAATTTTCACTGAAAATCAACCGCGAATTCACGAATTTCACCACACCCAACTGCGAAACATGTCCAGAAGCACTTTTGGTACACTTTCGATATCAATTTCGTTCGAAAAAACTTAATGTCTTTTTTTGCAAAAATAGTTGCAAGCGAACCAACATCAACACCGATCGTGCCGAGCTCTTTCACGCACCTTGCAGCGCGTAAATAAGCTGAAATTAAAAATTATCACTCGCGATGCCACTAATTTCTGGTCTGGGGGAAAAAATAAAACAACGCAGATAGCGACATCTCTTCTGATGCTTGCAAACATGATGATTCACGTTTTCTTTCTCGGAAAACGACAAAACCGCCAATCACACACGTATAACCGTCCGGGAGACAGAGTGTCAGCGTTTATCCGGCAAATGCAGCCAAAAAACTATGAAAGCGAACGCACGCACAAAAAAGAGAACAAACTTAAAACACAACCGTATCCAAAGGGGTTCGAAACTGCACCGGGAAAATATTTTTGATGATTCCTGGACGAAGTAAGATCTATACAGCTTTCCATGCTCAGTAATGGTGGCCTATTTGTATCAATAAATGTATCCTTCACTGTGCTATCTGGATGTTCGGATTTTAACCGAGCATGGAAAGCTGGATACCTAAAAAGTTCAAAATATGAAAGCTTCATGTGATGGTGGAATTTTCTATATCCTCATCAAATAACTCCCAGAGAGTACCTTCTCTTTCTTGGTAAAATTATTTAACGGAAGCATCTGGAAGCATTTGGCATACTTTCCTGGTAAATGTGCAAAAATTGTTCCAATTTTGAAGTAGGATAAAAATCCAGGTGAAGCTTCTAGCTACCTTCAGAGACGATGTTAAACGCGGTTCCAATCGAGCAATTTAAATAAACACGAGCGCTTCACAAAGAAAAGCGTGGGAAGTATTGATATTGTATGAAAAGTAAAATTGGTCAGGGAATATTATTGTTATTCACCCGCTGTATTCTCGTTATGTTATCACAAAATATTTGCTCCGGTGCAACGAAATACATCTACACAGGCTCTGTAACAAAGATCAAGGCGTTTCCAGTGTAATTTTTCAAGATAGTAAAATTAGTGAAAGACTTTAAAAGAGAGATTTCACTCATACAATGATAGGAGGCAACAATCGCAGATTGAATAATTTTGTGCAACGCTCTGTAGAATATACCCTCCAATGTGGTATATTTGGTTTCACTCAGAGTTGTCAAAAATTGAGTCTTCAAATACTTCCATTAAATAGCGATACTACCGATACGATTAAAAAAGTATCCATTTTACCGTGATGCTGAAGCAGCCGACAGTCGCTCAAATTAAAAGTAACTTGAAGTAAACACAAAATTGCGGGTTGCCAAATCTTGCAGAAAAAGAAATTAGTTGGCCGTGAAACCAGATTTACTTTTATTCTCTCCGCGCGTCTCTTATACAACATCGTATCTGGCTACCTTCACTTTGCTATTGCTGGACTGGCAACATTGCACAGGCTACGTTACCCAGCTATGTCCATGTTTCAACTGGTAGTCTATTGTGATCATATGACTCGGGGAGGGGTGAGGTAGGAACTTGTGAGGACGAAAACTAGGCATTCCGCTTCTTCCAGGTTGTCAACTCACCATTTTGTAGCCCAATTGGGCTTACAAATACTATTATAATACTATTCGCCTTAAAGACTTCTCTGACGTTTATGAATTGTACAAGTATTCGTGCAGAACTTTGGGTGAATTTAAAGGTTTTCTTGCACTAATACTTATAATTTACCCAAAGTACTGCACTAATACTTGTGCATTTCACAAACGTCAGAGAAGTCTATAAATTTGACAGAGTTTGGTGAGGGATTCGTGGATTTTCATATGTTTCGAGGGGTGTTTCAATTAGCTTGGGACCGAAGTTCTGATACTTTCTGACCCACAAAATTGAGCATATTTCTTCTGAACCCCCTGGTATAGTATATGATAGTAGTGCCAACAATCAATACGAAACTAACGATTTTAAATTGGCTCACTACTTGACTAGCCTATTGGTCCCAAGCAAACGATTAACGAACCCCATTCTAGTCGAAATTCTAGTACTACACAGTGTTTGTTTTGATTCGCTATGAAGTTTGGTGAATCGATTAGCTTGGGACCGAAGAGAGTACCAGAGCTGAGCCAAAAAGTTGAGCTCGTTTCTTCTGGACCTTCTAGTCTTAGACTTACCTCTATGGTAGTGCCCTGGTTCAACTCGCAAGATATTAGTAAATCTGGTTTATTGCTTGGTAGTTGCTTCCGTCCAGCCGAGGGATAGCCATTTTTTTCCATCGTGGTCATTTCCAGCTTCTACGCAGAGAAAAAAAAATCACTTTATTGACCAGTTGCTGTGGTAACTCGCTGACCTCTCTTGGGAAGAATGCAAAAAAGTACAAAGCTGTCCGTCATTTTAAGTAACGACAACATATTATTCAAACTAGAGAGGAGCGGATTCAAAACAAACTGTCTTGGCAACCTATGCCTAGGTGATGTCTAGCAACACTGCCAATGCAATCAAGATAGGCGCTGCTCGATTGGCTCTGGCTTTGACAGTTCGTTTGGCTCAAAACCAGCCAGTCCACTCCTCTCTTATACTAGACCCCCTCTAATTCAAACCAAGATTCAAACACTCACTTGAGATAACACATTTTTAGACTTAATTCTAGGCTGCACGTGGGTAAACGCATCGCTTCGTGGCATTTATTATTAAATATTATTATATAGCATATTGCAACGTTTTTGCCGGTCTTTTCTTTACATGAGTCATTTTTGCCTTCACACCACTCAAATTTCCACGCTCCGCCAGAGATTTTATGTTTTGTCCAGTCTGCTTCCTCTCTATCGTTTTGTAACTGGCTGATAGCTCTGGAAGCTCTGAAGCTATGCTGCTGCATCTATCCGTTGTTTTTGTTGTTGTTATATTAACAACAAGCAGCCCGAGACACAGCTAGATCTGATATCGTCGAACCCGCTGCTCCGCGTTATACCTACTCCTGCGCTGTGTGGTTGCTTCGACTTCGCCGCGGTGTGAAGCAAACTTAGCCTGCTGCAGTGCAGCATCATCAACCATGGATTTCAGTTTCTATACTTTTATCTGAAAGGTATTTAATACCGTAATTCCTCTTCTCTCACTCATCTCTTGTTCGCCTCCATCGTTAATGGGAAAATTGTAGACAGAACAACTATGGCGGCTGCGGTGGCGTGGGGCGGCCGTTACCGTCAGGTTGGGTTGTTTTTTCCTCCCATGTGTACACAACTCTCTCCCTGTTTGTATACACGCATTTACCGGTAGCGACAGCACGCCGATCGAAGAGAACATGACGATGGCTATAGTTCAACCAAATGTGGTCTCTGTCATCGAAGAATTTTTTGGTCACGTCCTACACGACGAACGAGACCAACCGACCGGCCGTTTCAGTTGATCGAAGTTCGAACTTGACACGTCGGTCAATTACTGGCCAAACGACAGAAAAACGGTAATTGAAAGCATTACTCAATCAACACTTGTACCGATTCGTTGTTAGAAAGAGCAGCTAGTCATGATCAAGTCACCTCTATAGGACAATCCTCGTAGAGGGGTTTTGGAGCAACCTGCTACTCCCGTTGCTAGTAACAACGGGGCGGGTATTGTCGCAGTGAGCCAAAGTTCAAAGCAATTCTATTCAGGTACCCCCACCTGCCCGCGCTCCTCTGGGGAACGGGTACCATGGATACCGCGTGCAACGAACGAGCGCACCGGGAAGCAATAAAACAATCAAAATGTCATTGTCAACTAATCAAATCGTTCACGGGTAGTGGAGCACCGTGGAGCAGGGCTCGTGTGTTTTTGCTCTGGTGGATCCTCTCCCGTTGTTACCGTTCGTCATGTTCTTTGTGCGATCGTTCATGGGGCACCAGTAGTAGTAGTACATAGAGTGCATTCTGTTGTTGTTCTTTTTTTTCTATAACTGTGTACCGCATGGTTATTGTGTCACGCGCATTTATCTTGTAACGATCGCTCTGCACGCGTTGTAAAAGGTAGGAAGCTATTTGAAAATATAATATTTAATAAGTAAATGCATCACACACTGGGATCGTTTACACGCACGCAACACTTCGAGTTTTTCTCGGACTTGCGTGTAGGCTCCTTGGATTGCGAAGATTGATAAGTAAATATACTGCGATTCAATGTCGTTATGAAATATCAATAATTACATATCAGCGGAAAGTTACTCAATCCTTGTTCTTAATTTTGTTTGGAGTCTCAATTTTGTCAAAATTCTTGTTCCTAGAAAACTGTCTTGTTCGTTTGCAGGTTACAGGAAGGTCAATATAATTAAACTAGGCAAATCCTGTTCAACTGCATCCTTGTTCGTTTGTCTATTTTTGACGGAAGTATTATTTCACCGAAGACAATTGTGATACATTTTTATTAAGCGTATCCTACATTTTCAACTTTCCATCACATTTTTCACGTCAATTATCACCGCTGACCCTTTCCAAGTCTTCCACGCTCCGCCAGCTCTAGGTACATATTTTATTTTTCCTCGCAATTAGATTGACAAACTTTCATTTTTAGCACCATTTGTCGTCATCGCAAATGCAATTCACCATACCTATAGGCTAGTCGTCCGGATGGGTGTCCGCTTTTGCCTTGCCGTGCCTGCTTTTACTTATCGTGCAGGGGCAATCTTTCTGGGTCGCATTACATTCGTGTTTGTTCTTAATTTGTTGCGCAAATAGAACTTGCTGCCGTAAAAAAAACCAAACTTTTGTGGTTCTGTTCGGGGCACATTAAAAATGACGAAACACAGACAACGACGGAAAAAGGGTGTGGGCCCTTGCATTCCAGACTCGGAAAGTAATAACAATTCCGAAACACGTTACTAGTTTATATGCTCTTTGACTTTGTACATCTGTTTCTACTAAATCTACAAAGATCTAGAACACGCGCTTTATTGAGTTTATTAAAACAATGTGCAGTGGAATTGTGCAGACCTAGCACAGGTCAACTCCCCCCAAAAAAGGGCGTCGAGAGAGTTTTGGATTAAACGGCCTACTAGTTATCGCCGATGGGCGTGTCAAATGCCGAGGAGGGAGGGAGAAAAGTGAAACTTGCGTCGCCGTCGTAACATTCGGAGGAATTCATCTTCACCTCCACTCGTGTCACGTACTCAAACCGCAGCAGAGCAATGGTCCACTTACATAGTTGCAGCAGGTAGTGCTGTGAGCAGTTAAAACCTACGACGGTGACAATGAGGTAAGACCTGCTGACGGGGACATGCGATCTGTGTATGCAATATGCATGACTTTTTATTAGTTTTGAGCGATTGCACTTCGGCATGCGTTTCGTGGTAGCTCAAACGAGCCAGACGCGGAACGATCACGCTGTGGTGTGTATCGGATGATGAATATTCATGTGCTCAAATATTTGTTTGGATGGGGCACACATTTTACACCGTCGCGTCGTCATCGCACCGCAGCATGCGTGTGCATTTGTTGACAACAACGGTTACTAGTTTGGTGAATAGACGAGTAAATACGTAGGTGGAAGATGCACAAAAGCTAAACTTCATAACTTGAAAAACTATTTTTCGATCTAGTGTCATAGGCGAATCTTACCACCTCGATGAACTGAAAAGGGGGATGCCTTCCGGGAAAGCATAGCTAATTGACATTCTTTCTTGGTGTCTAATAGTGTCACTTAAAACGAAGAACTCACTTTTTTTAAACATTTCCATTGAATGGAATAACTGTTGAAGATGTGGTTACCTCGGGATCCTGACCTCATAACAGATTGTAGTCTTAGAAAAAATGTTAACTTGATTTTATAGTCCCTTAACACTTTGAAGTGTCATTCGTGAATTATCCAGGGATGAGATTTGAACTCGTAACCTTCAGTATGACAGGCATGGATGCTAACTACTACACTACACACTCAGCAGCGTTTCCCTTGATCGGTAATTTATTGCCGAAAAAAGTCAGTAAACGACAAATATTACAGATTTTCCGGTAAACAAAATGAATTTTACCGAACTCCTGTAGATCATTTCAAGCTGTCAAATCACGGTGCAAGAAATTTTTTATGTAGTAAGCGTTGTTGTTTTTCAGACACTACCAACGAATCTACGATTCCCTGCTGGACTGATGTAGCTTTTACTAGCGAGTTCAAAGTCAATGTACGTACTTCCGCAAATCTGAATGTTCATATTGGAGCATAATTTTAAATACATTTGACTTTCAAATATTATTATTTTTTTTTTATTTTACGGATCAGTTTGGTAAAAAATACTGAATCGATGGTAAGAAATCACCGAACCGTTCAGTGCTAATGAGCACGGCATACTGTGAGTGACACTTGTTCATCGCGTATTTTGGCATGTAAATACTTCTTGCGTCACATTTGTGTTGCGATTATCACGAAGAAAACCACTGATTCCTTCAGCGAACTTCCGAAGAAGTTGCTATAAAGCTGAAATTTTAATTATTTCTTAGATTTATAAACATATCTTATTGATAAAAACTTAAATTGTCCTTATTGCTAGCTCTAGTGTAATAAAAATGAATTCTATGTTCATACACGCTATAGCTGGCCCGATTTTACCCTGGCGGGGCGGCCTAGAACAAGGGTGCCCAAGTAACTAAAAGTTCCGTATTCAACGATTAAAATCACTTCCAAGTTCCATAAAGTTCTAATAAAGTTCCGACCGACCATAAAGGTCGAATAAAGTACCGACAAGTTCCATAAAGTTCAAATAAAGTTCTGACAGAACTTACAAGTTGCATAAAGTTCGAATAAAGTTCTGACAGAACTTTCAAGTTCCATTAAGTTAAAATAAAGTTCCAACAGAATTTTCAAGCCACATGAAGCAATCCGCACAAATCTTTATTAGTAACACAATTTCATGTACGTAAATATGAAATGATCAGTGGCCTGAATAAATCATAATTCTTATATTTATGCATTGCATCAATATTCTATCCAAACATAAAAAAATAAGAGTAATTTCCTGGATTCAAACCCGTGTATTCGGCATGCGATATCCGATTGCTAACCACTGCGCCACAAGTGTGTTGGAATACCATGCAGGCAAAAACCAATTTAAAATTCATCAAGGTGTTGTGTTTCGTATTCAAGTCAGTCAGCTGGCACTGAAAACTCCAACAGTAGGCGGGACAACAGCTCATTTTAATACCCCTTTCACATTACAGCGTATATCACGTTATATACGCTGTCTTGCAATGAGCACTCATACATCTAGTTTTCACTGGAAATCCTATGTATGAGTGCTCATTGCAAGACAGCCTATATTATGTGATATAGGCTGTAATGTGAACGGGGTATAATATATCTCAGATGACGCAGTGGTTCATGCATGTTCAAGGACTGGGTTTAATTCTTCAAACAGCTCCAATTTTACTACTAATGCTGATAAATCAATACACATTCATACCTGCCTTTAGAAAAAAAAAACTTTCATAAAAGTGCGAACTAAATATAGAGTTGGTGTAGAGAACAAAAACCTTTTTTAATTTATTTTCTAAAAGTTTCATTCAAGTTCCGCCAGAAGCTGGTTAGAATGCTCTTCAATTATGATACCGGAACTTTCAAGTTCTTATAACGACTTAAAAATGAGGCTGCTTAGAATTCTATAGACCACCTTCAACCAAGCAGCTTAACACCCCGTTCGCATTACAGCCTATATCACGTAATATAGGCTGTCTTGCAATGAACACTCATACAAAAGATTTCCAGTGAAAACTAGATGTATGAGTGTTCATAGCAAGACAGCGTATATCACGTGATATACGCTGTAATGTGAACAAGGTATAAGCCACAAATAGCCATTTATCAGAACTTTTGGCTACTTGGGTACTTCCCCCAAACTTGTTCGGATTTGGGTGAAAGCACATAACATACACTGAAAATAAAATTTCGTTTATACAACGAAATCGCTCGTTTGTTTTACGAATTTATTCGTTGTTTTCTGCAACGAAATGGATTTGTACATTGTATGAAGCTAGTTTCGTTAGAACTGCCACATTCGCTATCGCTACACCCAACCAGCGGGCCACAAGTGTTGGTTGTGGAGACCGAAAAATGTGGAGTGTGTTAGTGAGGATGCGTAAAAATAACTTCATTATTGTAAGGGATAAACATGACAAAAATATAAAAAATAGACTTTAGACCGAACTCGAATCATGAACCTTGCGATAGCCAGATCTGTGACTTATCCATCACTCTATCTGTGCTACGAGAAAAGGAAAGGCTAAAGGCAAATAACAAGTACTCATGGAGCGGTAATTCCATTTCGTTTGCTTTTTCTACTGCTTGCATGTATTTATTTTTCCTCTGATATAAAACCACCGTGACCAGTATTTTGATTTATAATGGTAGCTTGCATGTATTGGTCAAACCGACAATATTAAAAAAAGTATCCCATCTCCAATACACAATCAGAACTTTAGGAGACAATAAGCGCAGTTGTTGGTTTGATTGTACGAAGATGAATTTGTACATTATACGAATAATGCGTAATATTGACATTGCGCCAGATGACAGGGAAAACGAATGTTTCGTACCATTTATGAAAGATGTGTTGTATGTACGATATTCATTTTTACGAAACGGTTTTCAGAGAAATAACGAAAATACATTTTCAGTGTATGTGGAACTTCATGCAAAAAGCTGACTCAAATCTGACCCCTTTTTTGTTTTGCCTCATAGTTGGCATAGTTGGACATCGATCTGTCAAAATAAAATTTTCGTGATATCGACACTGAGCATTCATAAAGACCAATGTCGAAAACATAAATAATGGTTTTTTTCGTAAATGTCTCGTAGGTCAAAGTCAATCCATGTAAGCCACTAATTTTATCGGAGGACTCTTTCTCTACACAATCATGGTGTTGGTTTTCTTGAAGGAGTTTTCATTTTCGAGAAATTCACACAAAATAATTGTTTACGTTTGCAGGATTGGCCCTTACGAAAGTAAGCATTGGCGTTGACGGCGACTCTGCAACTCTTTACTCCTGGTAAAATCCCATAAGCATCTGACAATCTGTGCGTGAAATCTAGCGGACTTTGTCTTATCTCTTCATTCCTCCAGCAAGCCGCCGTTTATTCATAGAGGTAACTCTAAGACTAGAAGGTCCCGAAGAAACGTGCTCAACTTTTTGGCTCAGCCCTGGTACTATCTTCGGTCCCAAGCTAATCGATTCACCCCTCGAAACATAGGAAAATCCACGAACCCCTCATTTTATCTGTCAAACTTTCATAGCGAATCAAAACAAACATTGTGTAGTACTAGAATTTTGACTAGAATGGTGTACGTTAATCGTTTGCTTGGGACCAATTATATTAATTGTTGGTTTATTCACGCAAAGATTGACAGAATCATATGGGATTTTCATAGGAGTGAAAGGGTAAGGATATGTTCACCAAGTTTCATGCACAGACTGATGTGTGCTTATGGGATTTTACCATAGGAGTGAAGAGTTACAGAGTGACCCAAGAGGCGAATTGGGTTGTTTAACTTCGAAAAATATACCGATTTTTATACATCATCTGATAGAGCTTTGTTTTCCGAGCACAACGATATTTTTATCGATCCTGTAGACATTCATCTCGATTTTTAAATCAATATTTGAATTTTTGATCGTTGACACTAAATCTATTCGTTGACAGCTCGCTCCCATACAGAGTCCCACCAAGGGGCGCTAAGATGGTGATTTTTGCTTATGTAATCGTACTTATTTAAAATAGTTCCAGTGTACCAAAATTGATGAAATTTTGGATTTCGGTTCCATTTTTAATGCAGATATCGAATATGCATTTACCTCAATACCCCTAAACAACCCAATTGTCAATAGTCACGGTAATGCGTAATAAGATGGTGTTCGTCCGCTGTTTAAATGCTTGACGGAGTTTGACGTGTGGGCATTCTTTTTTCGACTTGCTCGACAGGGGGCTTTCGGAAGGATTTTTAGCTAGTATTTTCAAGTCGGTCAGAAGCCAATCAATAGCGTTGTTATTCAGTAATATCATAGAGGTAATATTGCCTATTTACAGATTCATTATTTCTTCGTCTTATTGGTTTGCATTGGATTTATGACGGAAATTATGTCAATTGTATTTTAATTCATTTAGGTAATAAGAAACTTACTTTTAGGAGTTCAAATTTAGTTAACAAGTAAGTTTTGTGAATAATCACAAATAATTTAAGTAAATTTAATTCTAACTTTACGAAGATCACTTCTGTCTCATACCTGTCAGTTCTCGTATCTGTCATACAGTCAGCGGCTCGGCATTTACTAGTGAGGTAGGCTCATCGCTGACTTGCTGCACAGTGGGCTTAACAGGTGTAAAACTATCATTTTCTCCGTGGTATGTTGAAATACTGTAAACTGTGCTTTTAGTGAGTCAACTTATGATTACATCACGAAATATCGAGTTGGGTTCGATTCCCGGTCCGGTCTAGGAATTTTTCGGGTTGGAAAATGTCTCGACTTCTCTGGGCATAGAAGTATGATTGGACTTGCCACACAATTATACTAATGCAAAAATGGTACAGGCATCGAAAGCTCTCAATTAATAACTGTGGAAGTGCATCTAGAACACAAAGTTGAGAGCACGCAATAAGCTAATATGCGATATGCAATAAGCTTGAAATGCGAAGAAGAAGAAGTACATTAACGATTATTTTCGTTAGTAAATAGTCCCAACCTGAACCTTAGCCATAGTGGTCGAAAAAGAGTTTGTTATGGTTGTATGGAGTAGTTATTTTTGCTGGGATTTTTGAAGAAATTTTCATTTGACGGCAATTGAGAAACATAGGGAAATCTTGGATATTGCAGGTATCGATAAGCACTCGATTTCATTAATCGTTCTGCTTACAAAATTCTTGCGAATGGAACGATGCAAAGTCAGCTCAAAACTCTGAATATTTTTCAAATGGTACTTCTGATTCTTGTTCCAAATTTTGCTGCTTCTCTCTAGACTTCAAAATGTAAACACTTAATTCCAAATTTACGCAGTCATGTTTTTCCTCCTACGAAACCTAATGAAATCAAAGTTTGATGCAATTGGTTCCAATTTGTTAAAGTTAGCTATATAATTATAAATAAAGCACATAAATGGGTAAGGAAATAGTAAAACATGAGTTCAGAAGTGTTAGGAACACATAGAATTATAAACCACGGTAGAATCATTCAAAAGAATTGAAAAGCCCCTTGATCCCCTTTCTCATTTTACAGCTGGTGTAATCAATTTGACAGATCGATGTCCTTCGATACCACTTGACATCACTAAAATGGGGTCGATTTTTGATGATCGAGTTCCACATATGTTATGTGGTGAAAGGGATCAATTTTAGACGTCAATTATCTACTTAGCTTTGTCCTCCCCCTCGCTGTTTGTGACTATGACATGACCAAACACTCCCGGGTAACTAACTCAGTAGTATGAGACCCCTGAACTGTGTCGCAGGGCCGGCATGTTACTGGGTATTCGGAGGGGCTCCGCGGACAAAGTATGCAAACACAGGAACATTCACATTTTCTAAAACATTCATTTCCATTTTCTGTGTCCTGTGGGTGTGGGTTTTCACATATATGTGGCGTGTATGCGAGGGTTTAAAATTTGCACTGTACTCACTGCTGCAGCCTAGATGAAAAACCTCCACCTCTCCTTGGTGGGGCTTGGTCCCAATCGACACATACCTTAGCCATCGAACCGGAGTCAAGCAGGGTCACCTGCTCACAACCAGCCAATATTTCCCACGAATCACCTATCCGCAAACCTGCCAAAACTTCCATTCTCCCGTTGGATCACCCCTGCCTTGGATGGGGGGATTTTTTCCGCCTGTAATGTTTCATTCGGTCTGCTGCTCGAGCCCACCGGTGGTTCTTCCCGATGTGCCATCTCCAGATGGCGCTACGAGGAACGATATCTCCAGCTTCACGGAAGTTCTCTACGAAGCTGCAACAGTATCTATCCCAAGGACGGGTAGCGTACCTGGGCGAAAAGCACTACGTTGGTGGAACGAGGATACCAAATGTGCGGTGAAAGCGCGACGCAAAGCTTTACGCCGGCTTAAGCGTATCGCCTTAGACGACCCTGGTAGGGAGGAAGCGCTGAAGTTTTACCAACAATCAATACGAAAATAACGATTTTAAATTGGCTCACCACTTTAGTAGCCTATTGGTCCGAAGCAAACGATTAACGTACCCTATTCTAGTTGAAATTCTATTACTACACTATGTTTGTTTTGATTCGCTATGAAAGTTTGACAGATAACATCAGGGGTGTGTGGATTCATGCAGAACATGCAGGGGTGAGTGAAATAGCTTGGGACTGCTTGGGACCGTTGTTCTGGTACTGAGTGAGCCAAAAATAATAATGATTTTCTTCGGGACCCAGTGGTCTTAGAGTTACCTCTATGGTTTTACCGAGAACGCAATCTCTCGTGCAGACAGGTGATCCGTGACGCAAAGCGATCTAGCTGGATGGATTTCCTGGATTCAATCGACGAATCCCAATCGTCGAGTGAATTGTGGAATCGCGTCAACACTCTGAGTGGCAAGCGGCGGACATCGCCGACGAATTAGGAAAATATTTTGCCGGCAATGCCGGCCTGTTTGCTGTCAGTGGCAACGACAACGATTTCATCCAGCGCGTCAAACCTTCCACAAGCAGTATTCGTGACCTGCGAATTCCACCCGATGTTCCTGCTCTCCAGATCAACGAAGCTCTTACCTTCCGGTAGCTTCAGTTTGGATACCCGGTGTTTTTAAAAAACCTCTCCCTCGACGAAAAAAACGAGGCTACTCGCCCTCTTCAACGATCTATGGCTCACTGACTCGTACCCGGACCTCTGGAAACAAAGCTTGGTAGTGCCCATTCCGAAGAACAACACGGCGAGTGATTGCGCTCACTTGCTGCGCGGCAAAAGTGATGGAGAGAATGGTAAATCGTCGTCTTAGGCAGTTCCTGGAGACAAACGGCCTCCTTGACGAACGGCAGCTTGCGTTCCGGCAAGGACACGGCTCCTCCACCTACTTTGTAGCCCTCGGGAAAGTACTTAAGGAAGCCCAGGACAACGCTTACCATGCGGAGTTAGTCTCCCTTGATATTTCAAAGGCGTTCAATAGGACATGGACACCTGGTGTCATCAGGCAGCTCATAGGCTGGGACCTGGAAGGTCACATCACACATTTTGTACGGAATTTCCTCCTTGATCGTACCTTCCAGGTGACTGTCGGGAACACTCGCTCGGATCCGTTCTCCGAGGAAACTGAAGTGCCCCAGGGATCCGTCATAGCGGTAACGCTATTGCTGATGGCAATGAGCGGGGTATTCAGCCGAGTGCCCAAGAACGTGCACGTAATCGTTTATGCCGACGACATACTCATCGTCGTAACGGGACGAACGACTAAGCGGACCAGGAACATAGCTCAGGCAGCAGTCTCTGCCGTGAGCAGGTGGGCGCTTTCGGTTGGTTTCCAGCTCTCCGCGCTGAAGAGTGTACGGTGCCATATCTGTCACTCGGGCCATCTGATTCGAGGACCACCATCCAAGATCATCCGATTCCGGTCAAGAAAACAGTGTGTGTTCTGGGGGAAGTACCATAGAGGTAACTCTAAGACTAGAAGGTCCCGAAATAACGTGCTCAAATTTTTGGCTCAGCTCTGGTACTCTCTTCGGTCCCAAGCTAATCGATTCACCCCTCGAAGCATAGGAAAAACGAATAACCCCTCATTTCATCTGTCAAACTTTCATAGCGAATCAAAACAAACATTGCGTAGTACTAGAATTTCGACTAGAATGGGATACGTTAATCGTTTGCTTGGGACCAATAGGCTAGTCAAGTAGTGAGCCAATTTAAAATCGTTAGTTTCGTATTGATTGTTGGTAGTACTGGATCGCACCCTAAGCTTCAACCAGCACTTCAGGATGGTGAAAGAAAACTGTCATAGCCGCATCAACATAGTCAGGACAATCTCCCGCCCGCATCACTCCAGCAACCGTGAGATACGCCTTCGTGTCGCTCGGGCTGTTATCGACGGTCGACTTTTCTACTGCCTCGAAATAACCTGCTTAGCCACCGAGAAGCTCAACCACATCCTCGCTCCGGTATACAATACCTACGAACGCATCGTATCCAGCCTTCTCCCTTCCACGCCTGCAGACGCCGCAGCCATTGCTACGAAAGCCGCTGCCCTCGCTGCTAAGACATTCGGAAACGAAAGGGTCTTTCTCCTCAACGAGGGGAATAGAGCCCTCTGCACTGCAGCCAATCGTGACGTTCCCCCGGTGGCCAGGGTCCACTGGCATGGAGAGAAGAGTTGGCGATCAAACGTCGTCAAAATAGATAAGCGGATTAATAGTGGATTCCAAGCCGGAGATCACTCTGAAGCTTTGAGACGTTCTGTTGCAGAGCTTCACGGTGACGGGCTGGAGTTGGACTCGGAGTGGCAGGACCGAACACTGCAACGAGTCAAAGTCTACCGGAGGAGTGTTCCGTCTTTTCCGCTGAAGCCGCAGCTATTCTAGACGCAGCCATAACTTCGGCAGATCAACCGATCCTCGTGTAAACTGACTCACACAGCGTCATCCAAGCGCTGGAAGCCGAAGCCCCGAGCCACCCCTGGATACAAGCCATTACAGGGTACGCTCCGTCTTTATGTGGATCCCCGGACACTGCGGTGTTCCCAGAAACGAAGCTGCGGACAGACTGGCGGGATCTGGTGCATCCCATCCCCGCTACACCAGGAACGTACCCCTCCTAGACGTCAGGCGTTGGATTGCGAATACTATTATGGAAGCCAGGCAGCAGGAATGGTTCCAGTCGCGGACCATTCTCCTGAGGAAGATCAAGGAAACCGTACACCCCTGGCTGGTGAACAGCCAAAAGTACAAGGACCAGCCGATCAGATAATTTTCCTCCCAAATACTGGATGAACATTGTTATGAGAAGGGATAGAGCCTTCAGTTGGAATGCGCAATGCTCTCTGCAGAATGATAGTCATCTTAAATTGAAATGCCACAAAACATGGCCGGTCACAACTTCTGTGTTCATCTCAAAAGAACCTTGTAATTCTATAATTTGCTCTCAAAGTGGTAATTTTATCAAAGCTACGAAGATTCTGACCAATGAATCGCGAATTTGTTTATCAAATTTGGTAGACATAGAGAAATTCGATCGGAAGAAAATAGGAATTTCGAAACCTAGATTAGTCAACCCATTCAGTACATTCTCATCAAGTTGAAACTCGTCAATTATTGATCCACCCACATGCTTAAACCTAAGAGGAAGAGGAGACAACTGGCTTCTTTTTGTCTGTCATGTGGTCTTCTTCTCTCGCGGAAACGACCGTGCAAAAACTGTTTCATTATGGGCAGTCGACTGTTAAAATACAAGAAAATATATTCCATGCTGTTACCGACCAATCAGGCGCTGGTTTGCTATTGACAGAAAATTGCTTCATAAAAGTCCCCCTATTGTCTCCTCTGCCTCTTAGGCTTAAACGACCTTTAATAACCGCAACCTTTATTTTTTCTCTTTTTCTTACTTCACGTGCGTCCAGTAAATAGCAAATATCACCAAAACGAAGACGAACGAGCCGCACGCACGAGTCACCGTTGGCCCTTCACACCCAAACACACGTAACGGAACCCCCGCCCTGCCAACCACACCACACCACCCGGAATAATGCTGAGGTGCTATGGCAGCAATCGCGCCCAGTATCTACGCTGCCATCGTGACCTGTCTGGGATTTACGTGCTTCGCTCTGAGTGCCACCGCCGTCGGGCTGCCCGTGTGGGGCCGCTTCCGAAATTTAGCTGGTACGTTTTCGGTTGTCATCATTGGTTGTCATCAAATTCACTGATCAACTCTTACTTTTAGGTTACGAAGACCAGGGCTACTTTGGACCGTGGAAAATATGCCGGCAGCTGTCGTATAGCTATCGCGAAAAATGCGGTCCCGAGGTATCCTACTTCAGACCATCCCGTAAGTGTTCCTGTTCGATGATGACTGGGAAACCGTTTCATTCATACCGTTCTTGCAGATGCCATCTACGTTGCCGGTTTGCTGGCGACGTTCGCCTGCATCGCGTTCGGGCTCTATTGCATCCTGTGCATACTGCAGATCGCGATGATTTCGTCCCGCGAGAAGGTCGTCATGCGATACACTACTCTAGTCGTTCTGAAGCTACTGCTGGCGCTGGTGGGTGCAGTACTGGCACTGATTGCGGTCATCATGTTCGGTGTGACGGCCGACAATAGCCGCGGTCAGTTCTCGGTGACCCGCGGAGCTTCGTTCTACGTACAACTGACCGTGGTTGTGCTCGCAATTTGTCTTGCCATGTTGGCCGTGTATGATCTGATTCTGGCACGTAAGCCCAGTGGAGATCCAACGATGCTACCGACGGTATCCGGCCGCAGTGGGCGGTCCCCACCGACGACAGTGGTCAATCCGGGCTACCGGGATACGCCGCGGGGGAGAGGCAGTCGGGTTGGTAAGTTTACTGGGGTTTGTGTTGGGTGAGAAAGTTTAGTTTAATGGGAGTCCTTTCAAGGTATTTCAGTAACGGATTCATCGGGTCGACCGTACACCGGTAGCAGTGCCACCGTCAGCGGAAGTGTCCAATCGATGAACACCACCGTGACGTCGGTGTCGGGTTCGACGGTCAGCACGGCGCGAACCCCGCTGCGATCGAGTCTGAAGAAACCCCGACCGCCGGGCAGTGCCGACGGGCTGGGAATCCAAAATCCCGGCTATTCCGGGTCGAACCAATCTCCGCGACTTTCGCGCAACGGCAGTGTCAAGAAGGTCCGCATCCAAACGCACGACACCGAAGTGTAGCATAAGTAAGGGGCGCGAGTCTGACGCGCTGGTAGCATTTTTCTCGATCTAAGCTAATCTCGGGTAATTATCCAGATGTAGGATAGAATACGGTTTCCTTTTGTGTTTCAATCGTAGCAACCTAGTACTAGATGAATGGATTTCATTGATGAGTGGCGATTTATTGACGTGGCACTCATCAATAGCAACTTCAAGGTCAGTCCGTCCTTTGTATTGTGGATATGATCGTAGCTTCATTTTATATTCATATTCATATACAAATACAAACATCCTCGAGTGCAAGTTTGTCGTAGATCATAACTATTAGCTGCACCAATTCACTAGCTCGTAAACAAAACACACTTCATCAGAAGCTCTTTACGGCTGTCTCCAGTCTGCTGGTTGAAAGCAGCATACCAGCTCCAAAAAATTTAACAAATGTACAAACTCACATCACAACTAACTACAAAGAGAACATATTATATTATTTATAAATAGTTAGACTAAAACGCAAGTCGAGGCTTGCTTTGATCGATTTTCGTTATTTTAATACGTTTCTGTTTGACCATTGAAAATTTTACGGCCTACTTTGAGAAGCGAACATTAAATGCGGAAATTCTACTGTAGTAGGGCGCCATCTGCTCATGATACTTTTCCGCTGTTTTGCTACATAGATACTTTCAGTTGTCACTTTTATGGGCCTCCGTCCAAAATTGGCTATTTAAGAAACGGTTCCAAAGGAACAGACTTGTTCAGAGGTTTACTACGTTTTATTTCTGTTAGCTGTTAGTAATTTTTTGTTTTGTTTTTACACATTAATTTAAGTGATTTTATTGGTCATGTTAAGTAATTTTATTCGATTCGGATTAGATGTCATTCTTATTCAACATTTCGGGTAGAAGCCATCCAGGAAGCACTGGCGCAACACAAATATTGCAATCCGTCCGCAGTTCTTGGAACGGAATTTTATATACCTACTACTTCTATATAAAAAAAAACGCATACCTATTTAACTATTCATATTCAGCAGACAAGTATTTATTACCGTAGTGAATTTTAGCTTCGAAGTAATCAGATTTTCACCCTTCGCGCAGTGAAGTAACATTTTCCGTCCAAAAAAAAAACTAATCAACTTCTAAAACTGCGCCTACTAAAAACGGGAAAATATTGACAGCCGCCGGTAACGTTTGTTTTTACTGTGAACTGTGATTAATTGCTAATAAATCGGCATTTAAGCGAACGGGGAGTTTGCCTTTTGAGGCTAAAATGTACCGAAATTTCTTTAGTTTTGTTCAGGGCAAGCCAGCGAATTGGCAAATCAAAGTTGGCACTCGTGGAGAATAGAAGAACTATGAGTGTGATGATGGTTTCAAAATTTTACACCGTGAGGTATACGAGTTCAATCTTAAAATGCTTTTATTTTGCAAATGGAGCATTTAATTTGAATCTGGTTGATGCTACGTTAGTAGAAAACTTAAGGACTACTCAATAGACATATGAAATAGAAAAAAATAATTTCTTTTCAGATTTTTAGGTGTTTACATAGATATCAGCTTTTCTACCACTGTAGCAACCAGAATTAAATAAAATGCTCCATTTGCAAAATAAAACCAATTTAAGATTGCATTCGTATACCTCCCCGTGGAAAATTTTGAAACCATCATCACTTTCATAGTTCTTCTATTATCCACGAGTGCCAACGTTGATTTACCAATAACGTACTTGTGAAGATAAGTTTTCCGAATAGCAGGGTCTGAAACAGCAACTTTGACGAAGACAGCAAGCTGCTTTCAAATAGTGGAAACTAACGATTTTAAATTGGCTCACTTCTTGACTAGCCTATTGGTCCCAAGCAAATCGATTAACGTACCCCATTTTAGTCGAAATTCTAGTACTATGAAAGTTTGACAGATAAAATGAGGGGTTCGTGGATTTTCCTGTGTTTCGAGGGGTGCATCGATTAGCTTGGGACCGAAGATAGTACCAGAGCTGCGCCAAAAAGTTGAGCACGTTTCTTCGGGACCTTCTGGTCTTAGAGTTACCTCTATGCTTCTATCTAGTCGAGCGGTCAACTTATAGCAAGCAATTAGAAGTCAAACTGGTCAAACTAGTGCCACCTGGGGAAGAAATTTTCAAGGGAGCAGCCAATCTGAACAACTTTGTTGAAGACTTTAATCTGCTATCTAGTCGAGCTCTCACGTTGACGTAATCTACCTATTAGAAGTCAAATGGTACATTAGCGCCGCCTAGTGGAAATGTTGAATGATGATGATGGTCCCACCACTGACAATGGTTTGAGCTGGAATATTTATCTTTAAGATAATTAAGGCTCTGAACCATTTGGTGGATTATTTTAACTTTTGGTTAAAATTTGATAGATGGAAAGTTATCGATTAACCCGAAGGGGACGACTCTATCTACGATGCAGGAAATATTGTGTTTTGCTGTGACTAGCTGCGCGTACGCTGAGTAGATAGAAAGAAGATTTATCACGATTTTGAAGATTTCCTGCAAAAAGATGATGCACGATGCAAGTAGATGCGAGAAATGAAAGAAGAATTTTCGAAGATTTATTCGCTAGAGTGAGATTTTTTGAGCATCTAGAATTGAGATTTAGATGTGTCGCCCCCTCCACGCAGAAAAAAATATTTTAAACGTAATAATATTTGACGTAAAATTAATAAGAATTTCATTTTGTTTTGGCTGCAAAAAGAAATCATTATTATTTCAACAATCTAGTATCTTTGTTTCTAAAAACCCATGGATTGTTATATGATTTATAAATCAAAAAGAAATTCTTTTCGAATTTACAAGAGCTTTCATGGTTTTGACGTGAGCTGCCAAATTTGGCAGCTGGGTCAAAAAAAAAAATATGTTTATTTTTAAAAGAGATTTCTTGTTGATTCAATAATATTTATTTCATTAAGCCTGAAAATATACGCAGTAGTAATAAAAATATGTTTATTGATTAAATGTTTTGTATTCTTTTAGTATCAATCAGAATTACAATTGAAAAAAAAAAACTTTTCTGTGGCATAAAATCACTCCGGTTCATGAGTTGATGGGTCAATAGGTAGGGTCCAGGTGTGGGAGCTGCCTTCCTGGCGTCGAGAGCATTGATACTCAGTACGGAAAACAAGATCGCCAGAAAAAAAAATCAAGTAAAAAATAAAGAAAAACTGTTTATATTTCGCAACTGCAGCATACTTACTTACCTCAAGTCTCAAATTGTCGCTTTTGCAGCTGACGATCGAAAACACCGATAACTAACACGTCTCGAATTGCGCGGTCCTTAAAATCTCCAAAATCACATTCCTCTGCTAGTTGCTTAACTGCAAGGACTAAATCTATTGCTTTCTCATACTGTCCTTGACGGCGAGTCAAAAATTTATAGCTGAGTATGACATCTGAGTCTTTTTTATCAAAACGTTTAACTAATTCTTCCGTCATTTGTTTGTACCGAGGGGGGCGACACATCTAAATCTCAATTCTAGATGCTCAAAAAATCTCACACTAGCAAATCAATCTTCGAAAAATCATCTTTCATTTCTCGCATCTACTTGCATCGCGCTTCATCTTTTTGCAGAAAATCTTCAAAATCTACATAAATCTTCCTTCTATCTACACAGCGTGCGTGCAGCTGACCACAGCAAAACACAATCTTCTCTGTATCGTAGATAGAGTCGTCCCCCTCGGTTTGTACGTTAAATCTTTAAAGCCTTTCCCCGGAAAAAGAAGCTTCAATTGAGTTGAGTAAAAACTTCTCGACCACAAACCGTCAAAAACGAGGTTTTGTAATGAAGACCATAATACTGTTATGTATGTAAAAAAATATACTTCAATTGCTCCAGGTACTGAGCAAAAGGCTAGTCATGTGGTGAGCCAATTTAAAATCGTTAGTTTCGAATTGATTGTTGCTTCTATCTAGTGGATGTATCAATTTAAAGTAAGCATTTAGAAGTTAAATGGCACACTAGTGAGGGATTCCTCAACTGAACTGTTCGCAATCTAAAGGTCTACTTAGGCTCTGAACCATTTGGTGAATTATTTTAACTTTTGGTTAAAATTTGACAGATGAAAAGTTATCGATTGACCCTGCTATCCGAGCATGGTTATTTCTGACAGACAAGAAGTTAAATTTTGACAACCGTGGCTCGAAAATCGGTCGATCGACAGCACGGGGATTTTCGAACATTCAAACTAACTTTCGAAATGTCACTTTTAACCACAAGTTAAATTTAACTCGGCAAATGGTTCACAGCCTTAGTAATGAAACAACATGATTTGGGTCTATTTCGGATTTGAAAACGGATTTCACTGAAGTCCATACTATTCCTTTTATTTAAAAAAGAACTACAAAGGACAGCCCTATGGGGTTGTACGCAATGGTGACGTAGGACTACGTGGTTTTATATAATAAATCTTATTTGTTAATTGCTGCAGGAGCTTGTGTTTTGTGCAGGAATATGAATTTGAGCGGGGTTCTATATTTTTATACTCTTTAGTATGACGCGCTTGACATAGATGGCCCACAGCGACTCACGAAGAGCTACTGATTCCGATCAATAGCGGTGCGGCTTCTTCCTTCTTCTATGGGCGCTCATGTGGGCTGCAGCTCGCTGATTGCAGGCAGCCTTTCGTTGTGCACACCACCACTCATCACGCGGTGATTGAATAAACACCGTTTGGTGAGACCGAATGGAATTCAACTTTGAAATCTGTGTTAGGGAAATCGCTTTTCGCAGGCAATCGGTGATAATTTTAATTATCAAAGCAACAGTTGCACATTCGTGCAATTTTCAATAGTGACATTTTGAAAAATGCTAAAGTATTAAATTTAACAGATGCGTAGCGATATATCTGATCGATTGGTCATAAAATGATTCAATTGGTTCAGGGTCAGCTGAGTTGTTAATGTTCAAAATCTTTCATAATTTTGTTACATGTTCCATTTTCGGTTTTCACAAAGTGTACCCCCATATAGAAATCACAGACGTAGTCCTGCGTCAAAAAAAAAAAAACGAAACGAATTATTCTCGGGTTCTAGCTACGGTATTCTGATTGAGTAATCAATTTGGTTGCCTACTGGTGCGAAATGCCTGTAAGCCTTCGTGGTAGCGAATTCGCTGCACTGTACTACCACAAACGAAGTGACAGACGGAGCGGCTCGAAATTTGATTTGACGCACTTACATTTGAAATTTTCGAGTGTACCTCACGGCAACACTATCTACTCATACGTACTAGTTTAAAGCTATTGATTGTACCGCCTGTTATCTCTTTTTCTCTAACGAAAATTGAAAGGGAGAGCCTGTTGTCAGACAGCATGACATTATGTTGCTTTCGTTGTTATCTGGGCCAACATTATCAGTGGTGAATACTTCGGGTTAACATTTGCTTATAAGTAAACGATGTTGAGCAGTTAATGACTCGCGCTTGTTGGCGGCAATTGTTGCTACAGATTTCATCAGTCCGTGCTTCTAACCAAAGCCACAGTCATCCGCGACCGAGAAGGCATCGACGATTATTTCAAAAGAAAAATAGTTAGCTTGCTATTAATTTTTGAAATTTAAATTTCTTTTGTTTTATTTGGTTTTTCTTCTACTAATTATTTATTTTATTCGACACACTGTTCTTTCCGTCGCGTAGTTCTATTTTAATGCTACTGTAATGTAATCCATCAGGGCTATCGAGCAGCTAAATGTTCCAACATGTCGCTCCAGTTGATGATACTGAAGTCATCCAGAGGACGGCGCGTGGTGGCGTGACTCTTTAGCAACTCCGTATAATCGCATTTGGAAACGCCTTTTCCGGATCCCGTAAAATAGGCCTATCCAAGCGACAATTCTTGGCATCGATGCGAATTATGTATTTTAGGTAAACCACACAGCTTCTTCTTCATCGCTTCCCTTCTGGCATAAAGGGAGGATCTCATGGATCAGCATTGGGTCATAAGCAGGTCTTTGTGGGGAATGGTATTTGATGCCTAATGGGGAAATTTATTCGATCGCTTCGAAAGTTATTCATGGCGCCTGGGAAACCTTGAGTCAATAAAGCGCTTGGTACGGTATTTTATTTAAAAAGATATTGAAACAAGTAAATAAGTATGTGTGATATGAATGTTTATACCCGCTATTCTCAAAAACAAAAGCGCTCTGGTGGAATCCATTTTTTCTTTATTCGATAGGCCAAAGTGCAGCTCCATTGAATATAAATGCGTTCAGAAGCAGTGTTAGATTTTAAAAATATCTCAACAATTTGCTAATCTTTTGCCAATCTACCGCTACGAATGAAAAGTCAAATAAATTTAAAAGTGATCTTCGATACAAACATTCTATTATTTGTTAAAACACGTTCGTAAAAGAGAGGTTAAGAGTGGGTTGCGCTTAGTATAACGGAAATGTGATATTTAACACTTGAATAAATTATATTTTAATATTTGCTGGGAAATCCATTCCAAAAAATGTAAAAATATGATCATCTACATAGAAATGTCCAGACTTCCCGCATATGTCGAACATTTTCAAAATGGCTGAAAGTTATATCCCGACCAACCATTTGTGAAACTTCTTCAAAGTTCTTTATACAGAAATAAAGATTTATGTCAGCAATTCTTTACTTTAAATTTTCTATGATTTCGATGTACACATTTAAAAATCTTTATTGATCGATACTTACATTTAAGATTATTTCTTCATCGGTCATATGATAGTAATCTATAAAGGTGCCATACTAAATTTCTTTTAATTTCGATATGTCACATGGACTTTAGTATTCTTTACAAATATTCATCAATAAATATTTAAATACTGATATCATCGTAACTTTGAACTTTGACAAAGAACAACAAAGATTGCCATCGATACACATTTATAATCTCCTTGTTATCGATTTGCAACGCTGGTTAAAGAGAGTTCGAGACACACCAGGTGGCAATGTTTATATTATTTATCGACATATTCGGCATTTCATCGGAAGAAGCAATCTGCCGGTAAATGAACGAGAAGACCGATGGCCGCGATGCAGCAAATGTTTACCATTGTCGTTCTTCAAGTTTACGTCTATATATTTAATAACCCGTGATAGCATGCGTGGTGGGATTCTCGGCAGTTGGAACCCAATGAGGAAAATTTACACCTTTTTTACCTCTATTACACCTACATGGCTGACTGGTTGATGGTTATGACAAATAAATATTGAATTCATGTATGAAAAGATTTACAGAAATTTCAATACACCACATACTACAGTGTGTTTGCCTGTCGTTGATAAGCTCATCAACAGCAGCCGTGGACCCGAGGATTAGCAACCAACAATGAAATCAGTACACCCCAGATGGCATGGGATTGAAACTAGAAATCATGCAGATAAAAAATCACAAATAAAGTCAGCAGTTGTGTATCGATATTTTGATTTTACCACAGAAATCGATATTTTGATCTGTCAACACAATCGATATTTTAACATTGGTAACGATTGGTAGCAATATTTTGAGAAAGATCTTTATAAACGATTCACGATTATACTTTTAGCATCTTTACAATTATTCATGAAATGGTGACGATCGCTATCGATTTTTCTTATGAATAGCTTTGAAGATCGATGTATAGAAAATTAAAGAAAATTAACGAAATGGTTGGTCGGGATGTTTAACTCTCCGAGCCCCACACCTATATCACAGACAAACAGACATAACTCTCGTAAGTTGTTCATCGAACAAGCATTTTACGGTCAATTTAAAAGTATCGTAGTTGGTAGTACCGCCACCAGTGGCGCGCATAGTCAATTCTCTTGCGTTTGACGTTTACACACTACCGCCATCTGTTCAGCGTACTACCCACCACAGTGTATTCAACAGATGGCGGTAATGTTTTAGCGACGATGTTTTACAGTGATAAATATTCAATATGTTACGTCTGTTTGTCTGTGCCTATATCATACTTTTCACTATTTGTGTAATATCTTCGGTAAATTTTATTGTATTTTTTTATGTTGTTATCTTGTTGGAAAGGGTATATTTATGTTACGTTTTGATAGTTTGATTGAGCATAGCACAATTTTTTTGGTTTTTCAGTTTTTGTCGAGTCGGTAGACGACATGTCGACATGTTTCAGCAAGTTGAAGTTGATCGGTTTCTCAATGTGATTGGTGAGGCGGAAGGAAACAAGTCAGCTCTTTCACTATCACGACGTTCTTATGTATAATCTAGTGTGACGTAACGTTGGACCATGCGTAACAACACCGTGAGAACGAAAGAGTCGACTACATTCCTTCTGCCGCACCTATAGTAACGCACACGGTTCCCGCGCTGACTGTTCCTTACTTTCTCACTCTAATCAAAATTTCCTTCGATGAGTGAGAAAACAGCACCCCGTCAACGCGAGCAAGAACTCGAGTTGCCAGATCATTGCACACAAAAGCAACTTGAATTAATTCAAAACGAAAATACTAGCGAACCTGGCGGTGAGGGGCGGAAGGTGGACTAAAATTCTATTACAGATAACCACATTATTTTAATTAATTTCTTCGGAGTAAGTCGTCTGTCACTTCGTTTGTGGTACTACACTGTACACAAATACCATCCTCTGTTCGAATGAAACCTCATAACATTCATACCGAAACATTTAAATCGCTTTTCCGAATGATAGCTGCAAGCGGATGACGGTTGTTTTGTAATCCGATGAATTTCCACAGAATACAGAATGAACAATGTTATGAAAAGAGATAGAGCCTTCAGTTGAAATGCGTAATGATCCCTGCAGAATGATTGTCATCCTTAACTGAAATGGATATGGTACTGGTTCAGCCCTATAACGGAAATCATTCAAAATGATGATGTAAATAATTCTATCGAACGTCATTTGCTGATCTGAGCTGACAAACGAGGTGGAAGCATAGCCATTGCTATCAGTGCTAGTACGAGCATGGGTAAAGCATGGAAACCGAAGGTTGTCTATTTTGTGGTGGAGGAAGTTTCCTCTACCAACGGCGAATTTTTGAATCCATGGAATGGCTGGTTATGGCTATTCAGAATGGAAATATAAACAATCGAATTAAATATCTTATTAAAAGTATGTTTTACATGTCATACTATTCGTAAATTGTTGTCCTCTGAGCGCTGTATGTTTGACAGCCAATTTACAAATAAATATCATTCTTGTCATATGGATGCTAAAGGGCTCGAGCAATGCAATAATCATTCGAAATATTGCGGATGTTTTCGTACAGTGTACGGGCGGCATCATACTTTTTACTCAAATCGTGATCGGACATACTTGGGTTGCTTCTGATGGACCTCACGGCTTTTCAATGGAGCTGACGGTTAGCAGTTCCACTCGGGCGTTTACTTTAGTCGTCAAGGTTTCCATTTAAGTTTTGAACACGCGCCATACGGTGTTATATACGGGAAAATTCAACACTAGCCACGCTGACCACGATGGATTTTCCAGGTGACTGTTCACGATTTTTTTTCTACGCTCCTCTTGAATGGTGACTGTCTCCAAAACAAGAGCGTTTTATGAACTAAAAAAATCAGCCCAGTGGCAGGCGCGTAGGCAACATGTTATACAGTGACAGCGGGCCCAGCACAGCAAAATAAATGATTTGAGCCCGGAACATGCTGCCGCCTACTCTCAAACCACAAACGAAGTGACAGACGGAGCGGCTCGAAATTTGATTTGACGCACTTACATTTGAAATTTTCGAGTGTACCTCACGGCAACACTATCTACTCATACGTACTAGTTTAAAGCTATTGATTGTACCGCCTGTTATCTCTTTTTCTCTAACGAAAATTGAAAGGGAGAGCCTGTTGTCAGACAGCATGACATTATGTTGCTTTCGTTGTTATCTGGGCCAACATTATCAGTGGTGAATACTTCGGGTTAACATTTGCTTATAAGTAAACGATGTTGAGCAGTCAATGACTCGCGCTTGTTGGCGGCAATTGTTGCTACAGATTTCATCAGTCCGTGCTTCTAACCAAAGCCACAGTCATCCGCGACCGAGAAGACATCGACGATTATTTCAAAAGAAAAATAGTTAGCTTGCTATTAATTTTTGAAATTTAAATTTCTTTTGTTTTGTTTGGTTTTTCTTCTACTAATTATTTATTTTATTCGACACACTGTTCTTTCCGTCGCGTAGTTCTATTTTAATGCTAAATACTGTAATCACCTGTAATGTAATCCATCAGGGCTATCGAGCAGCTAAATGTGTTCCAACATGTCGCTCCAGTTGATGATACTGAAGTCATCCAGAGGACGGCGCGTGGTGGCGTGACTCTTTAGCAACTCCGTATAATCGCATTTGGAAACGCCTTTTCCGGATCCCGTAAAATAGGCCTATCCAAGCGACAATTCTTGGCATCGATGCGAATTATGTATTTTAGGTAAATCACACAGCTTCTTCTTCATCGCTTCCCTTCTGGCATAAAGGGAGGATCTCATGGATCAGCATTGGGTCATAAGCAGGTCTTTGTGGGGAATGGTATTTGATGCCTTATGGGGAAATTTATTCGATCGCTTCGAAAGTTATTCATGGCACCTGGGAAACCTTGAGTCAATAAAGCGCTTGGTACGGTACTTTATTTAAAAAGATATTGAAACAAGTAAATAAGTATGTGTGATATGAATGTTTATACCCGCTATTCTCAAAAACAAAAGCGCTCTGGTGGAATCCATTTTTTTCTTTATTCGATAGGCCAAAGTGCAGCGCCATTGAATATCAATGCGTTCAGAAGCAGTGTTAGATTTTAAAAATATCTCAACAATTTGCTAATCTTTTGCAAATCCACCGCTACGAATGAAAAGTCAAATAAATTTAAAAGAAAATTTATACTGCTTTTAGACTGGAACGCGGACGAATTTGTTGGTAGGACATACATTCAACGTCACCGGATCTAACCGCTGAATGGCCTTGACCAGGTCTTTTTCCTTAAATTTGACTTCGACAATACCCTCAGGCTCTAGCACTCCCGCACGAGATTCCGGATCGGCATAGGTTTCCATGTACCGTGGATTGATGGTCGGATCCAACACAGCCCAGGCTCCTCCACGAAGTTCCGCATTCGGTGGTAGATAGACGATGACCGGTTGTTTGTACTCCCTCAGCCCGTCAACTATGTAGGCACCGAATTTAACGATTTGTTCGTACATATCTAGAAACGCAGAATGCATCAGTTAGATGCTATCATTTAAAGTTACCTAAATTACACTTTACCTTTCTGTCCACCGGAGAACCCTCTCCAGTTGGCCAGGATAATCAGTGGCAGTTCCTCTCGTCCAAAGTCTTTGATTACTTGTGCCGTTTTGTAGGATGAGTCCGGGAACCATACCTGACCGGCTTGTTGGAATGTTTTGGCTTCCGAGTCAAGGTTTGCCGGATCAGCCGGAATGGTCAGCTCGACTGTTCGAGTTTCTACCGCAATCACACCCACCGGGATGCCACCAAGTTTGGCACGACCCACAACAACCGTTTGAGCCCATGGTTCCATCACTTCCGACCAGCTTCCCCGATCAAAGAAACCGCTTTCCCATTCAGAGGGATTGGACGGATTGACACGTCCTGCTAGCATCCACCGCGGATCATAGGGCGCCTTAGTTGGCATGAAATCGATTGGTCGGTTAATTGAGTCACTGGTCGTTACGATTGGCAGCGTTCCTCCACGCACATCCGGAATGTAAGAGAGCCAATACAATATCGTGTAGACACCGTCCAAATCTATTGCCTCGGTCTTGTGCGTGACACCGTTGTTGTGCATGATTTGAATACCACCCAACTGGTTATTAGAAGCGTACACTTTTCTACCCAATAGTTTGTTCAGCGCGGCGAAGCCAGTCAGAATAATGTGAGAATTTTCAATTTGTATCACACGTTGACCAAGACGTACCAAATAGGAACCGATACCGATCGTTCTACAGGTCACCATCGAAATCGTTACCACATCTTCATACGCTCGCGAAGTTTCACCGGCAATCATACCAGCATAACGCAGATTCTCCACACCGAGCCCATCGGTTTTGCCAATAATATCAGTGATTTTATATCGCGGCTCTCCTTCGTCCTCAATCAAAATGGCACGAACCGAATTCGTATTTGCAATCTTGCTGTAGTCTTCAGTCGTCAAGTACAGATACTTGAATCCCTTCTCCGGCTCGTCGGGATCTTCCCAGGCCACTTTGAACAAGGATTTCACTTCCTCGGCCAATCCGATACGGGCACCACTGTTAACCGAAATGTAAATCCTAGGGCACTTGCGCTTCCGAGACAGTTCCGACGCCTTACAGAATAGCATATCCTCCTGAGGTCCAAAGGATCCGATGAAATAGGTTAGGTCGTTAGCGATGACTACAATCTCTCGCCCGTCAGGGAACTCTGGAGTAGCCAGTACAATCCTCCATGCCACCATCCCAACGTTGTTCTCTCCCGGTAACCGTTGAATCTCCTCCAACGTATCACCCTTCAGCACCAACTCGTTGCACACGAGTAGAATTTTCTCGGGAATCCTAATATCTTCCGTTGGTCGCGCTTTGGAAAATTCCTTCCACAATCGTTCCGTCATTTGGCGGAACATATCCGGAATATCGTACACATAGGTAGTACCATTGGATTGAGCCTGGAAGCGTTTCTGTTGTAGGTAATCTTTGGTCATGTAGGCCGAAGAAATCGGCAATCCATGCAGGGGTCCTTGCCTGTTACCGTATGCTTGGAATTTGATCACGTGCGTCTCCGGATCGGTCACTTCGGTGTACATTGCTATATCTAAAAAGTAACCGGAATCGTTTGCTATGCACAAACGAACGGAGGTAGTTGGCGATTGTGTCGTCTGCCGGATAACCATCTTCAGCTCAGCTTGCAGTACCCGCAGTTTCCACAACCGAGGCCCATACCGCATCACCATCTTGGTCACGGACTCCTCGATCTTGGCCGGATCCATTATAACCGTTGGAACAAAGTTTAGGAAAATGTGATTACAATCCGTACGTTTGGCGTGGGGATGCGAGAAGGCCACTTCCAGCTCATCCATCGCTTCCAATAGCACGCGTTCACCTTCGTTCTGAAGGTACTCGAATGAAGCCTCTTTGGTTATCAAATCCGAGTGACGAATAATGGAACGTATGAAGAAACGGAAATCTGTCACTTCCTGACCCTTGGCTACCTTGGCACGACCAAGATATAGGTGCATCTTTTGATTGGCAGTTGGCAGAGCCTCCAGGTCGTACGTTCGCATACGGTTCAGCTCCAGCTGGAAGGCACATGCCGGCTCCAGGTGACGATAGATACGATCCTCCTCAAAGTTGTCTCGTGCTCGGTAGGTGAAGAATTTTGGGAATTGACGTCTGTAAAAAAAATATTTGGTTTAGTATCTCATTAACCTCTTCTAAACACTTAATAAACTTACTTCTTGAGTGCGGCAAATGTAATCCGCCTAACTCTGCGGGTGAGCAGCTCTTCACGATGTTGAGCGCAGAACGATCCAAATACCTGCTCCATCTGTAAATCATCCATATCGCCCATGTCACGAACAGCAATGCTTAGGATGTGCATGGCTTCCGCTGGGTGTGCTACCATATAAAAATAAAGCCCCGGTTAAAAACCCTTGGTCCAATTCGGGTAAAACCATCCGTAAACATACCGGCAATTCCATCACTTTCCACAACCCGTGCCACCGGGTCGGAAATCGAAACATTGATTGACGTACTCATACGACGGTCCGAATCTCCGGCTTCCACCGCTTCCAGTACCTTAGGATTGACAAACGCAGGCGATGAGAAGTCCTCTAGCAGGTCCAAAATTTCATCCGAGTATTGAGTGAAATGGTCAAACGAATCGAACGCGGCCATGCAACCAGTGCGCATGAATGAGTCGGAAATGTTGTCTGTTTCCGTTCCATCAGGGAGAACCGCAATAGACAGTGACGACAGCGATTCCGATCTGGTTTCTACACGAAAGAAACCAACGTCGAAATGACGGCTGTCCACGTCTTCATCTAGTTCTTCCTCGTTCGTTTCTTCGAAGCGAAGAAATCAGTCTGGAGGAACTGGTCAAGAAGATTCCACTGAAACGAGGAACTTCCGTCGAAAAATTACTTCGAGTCAAACCGGTCGTAAGGCTCGAGAAGCTCAGCTCGGAAAAGATCAAATCGTTGACTTCTTCGGAGAATGAAGACGAAGCATCCTCCGCCGGATCGTCGACCGTGTTCGATTTCAACTATCGTGTGAAGTTAAACAAAAAGCAGGGCCGAAAATCGATGGTAGAATTGCAGCCGATCAAACAGGTCATCCGCTCCGACACGAACACGCTAACGGATGCCTCGGTGGAGATCGTGCGTCCCAAGACGCCTGCCCAGAAATCTTTTAGAAAGCAGTTCAAACTGAAGCTTTTTGGGTCGAAAACCGTCCCACGAAAACGTTCCACCAGCGAATCTGATCCGGAGTACGTTACAGCGAAGAAAAGTTGATTTAATTTTAATGACGAACTTGCAGAATTTTCCAGCACTCGTGCACTAAGCAGGTCTTTCCCACGGCGCAATAGATTACTGCCAACGATGCCACCTCAAGCGGAAATGCGATTCGAGACCGGGTTGACGTTGATGCTCAAAAGCGAGAAAATGTTCCGGATTTCTCTACCCATGCGAATGTCAGCTGGTATCACACTGCTTACAGGTACTGAGGGAGAACCTTCCAAAACTTCTAGTGTTTGGACTGGTGGTATGGCACAAAGAATGCATAATGCACCACGAACCGACGGAGAATCGTATGTGCTGTGATCAATGTGATTGGTGAGGCAGAAGGAAACAAGCCAGCACTTGCATTATCACGACGTTCTTATGCATAATCTAGTGTGACGAAACGTTGGATCATGCGTAAGAACACCGTGAGAACGACAGAGTCGACTACATTCCTTCTGCCGCACCTATAGTAACGCACACGGCTCCCGCGCTGACTGTTCCTTACTTTCTCACTCTAATCAAAATTTCCTTCGATGAGTGAGAAAACAGCACCCCGTCAACACGAGCAAGGACACGAGTTGCCAGATCATTGCACACAAAACCAACTTGAATTAATTCAAAACAAAAATACTAGCGAACCTGGCGGTGAGGGGCGGAAGGTGGACTAAAATTCTATTACAGAGAACCACATTATTTTAATTCATTTCTTCGGAGAAAGTCGTATGTAACTTCGTTTGTGCTCAAACGCTGCTGTTTGTATAGGCCTTAACACTGGCCTGGAAAAAATACACTGTAATAGAGCTTTTTGACGTTTAATCGGCGCACACTACTGTACCATTTAAAGCGAACGAGTGCGAGCAAGAGGAAAACAGATTAGTGGGAAAACAAACCGTCCATTCATCCGTGTGTGCTAGATAAAGAAAGATGATTAAACGTCCAAAAGGTCTATTGTTGTTGACAGCAAATAGACGTCAAAAGCTTCCGAAAACGTCCACTCGGAGCGCTGCAATAAGCAAAAGAGTTTGTTCCATTGCTAAGTGAGCCATGGTTTAAACCTGGAAATTATCCGTTAAAGTTCTGGAAAAGCCTGGAAAACTGGTAAATAGACATTATGCCATTGACCATACAGACCATAATGTGGATCTGGATACCTGGAACCAGTTCCGGACACTTCTAAAACCTCATGTAATGGAACCGTCCGATGGCTCAACATTTATGATTTTTCATCCAGAAGTAAATAGACATCATGCCACAAATAAACAGGTGGATTTGAGCTCATCCGGATATCCAGAACTGCAGGGCAGGGCCCCAAAAAGGATACTTCCTGTACTGGTACCGTCCGACGGTTCAAAATTTGTTATTTTTCATGCAGAAGTAAATAGACATCATGCCATGGACCGAAAAGTGGATCTGACCACATCTGGATACCCGGAACCTTTTCGTCCATGGCATGATGTCTATTTACTTCTGCATGAAAAATCATAAATTTTGAATCGTCGAACGATTTCAGTTCATGAGGTTTAGGAAGTGTCCTGTTGTGCCCTATCAGAATCGGTGCCAGGTAGCCTAAATTGCCAAATTGGAGAAATCCCAGACAGGGTTCCATTCTAGGTACCTTTATCCTTCATATGAGGCCAATGAATCAAGAATCGGTTCAAAAATGGATTTTTGGGAGTGAGTTGCAGTTTGGGTCTTTTTTGACCTGCTAATGCACAATGCGTAACTTTTTCCTAATGCATTAGGAAGCTTAAAAACGGTCAGTGGGGGTCCAGGTATCAGATTCTACACACTGCAAGAAGAGTGATTAATCTTGAAAAAAAAAATAACGCTAAAAAAAAGTTGAAACTAGTGACTGGATTACGAGGAAAAGTGACTTTTTAGTGACTGGCTTGACTTTAGTGACCAATTCACTAAAAAATGACTCACAACCAGCCCTGGTGTTTGACTTTCACCTGTCTTGTGAGACCCAACGTGTGTTTTTCAAATATGCAACCATACCATCATTGGGGCCAAGAGTTTGTTGATGTTAAGCAAAGCACGACTTCTACACCGATGAATTCACTATCCACTCGTCTGTCTTCCTTACGCTCGTTAGTCGTCGCAAGAACTTCATTGGTTGATTTTGGCAATACAGTTTGATCAATTTTCATTAGTTTACTATTGCTAAACAATCATAATTTTAACACCAAACGAATTATTCGTAACATCTTAATCAAATGATGTAATAAGAATCGAAATCCGTCTATAAATGATTAACTTATAAACGTTGAAAACCAAACACTATTTCCACATTGACGTAGTCCTGCGTCAAAATCACCTTCAAGAGACATTCCGAGAGAACTTCGTGCAACGTGCAACATTAAAGCCATTTAATTCGATAATACTATCCTAGCGCAAACATAAATTACACATCATTTAGCTAAGCTTAACAAATCGTCTAGAGGTCGCTATATCTCTCTCTCCATCACGTCGTAGTAGGCGCAAATCTATGCAAAACCTCGTGCGCCTCGTCATAGTCCGGTTGGGTGTGCTCCTTCACCCGCTGCATCCACGCCGTCAGCTTTGGTCGACCCACACGTGCATCGTATCCGGCAAGTTCTGCAACGATTAATAATTTATTCGCATTCTTACTTCTATCAATTGCTTCTCTCACTTGGTTGTTCAATCTCGCAGGCCGCCACCAGATCGGCGATGGAAATCTCATCGCCTGCTATGTATTTTACGTCCGACTGCAGCACATTCGATTCGATGAAATCCAAGCAACCGATCATCTCCATTCGCAGTCGCCCCACAACCTTGGATTCAACGGCTTCGCCTCGCAACGGTCCTCGCCATACGTATCGTACGTATCCTGCGCAGTGCAACCGAGTATTGGAGTGCTGCCACTCCAGGTATTCGTCGACCCTAGCCCTCTGTCGGCTGTGCCGTGGGTACCAATGATCCGGGACGTCGAATTCCCGCGCCAAGTACCGCAGTATGGCAATGCTTTCGGCCAGTTTGAAATTCTTGCCATCCACAATGGCGGGGACCTTTCCGAAGCGGTTCACGTTTTGCAGATATTCAGGCGTGGCGTGTTCCCCTGGAAAAAAAGTTCATGTTTAAAAAACGCCCGCTCGTAATGGGTTCTTTGAAACACGTGAGTGTGTGCGTGCGGGACCACGTGCACTTCACACGCACAAAAATAGCATTGAGAGATACGCAGCGCGAGTAATAACAGTTAGAGGGCACTCACATTTCCGCAGCGCGATGGGACACTTTTCGTAGGGAATTTTGTTCTGTTCAAGGAAAATGTACAAAGCTCGGCAAGGTTGCGATATCAGATCGTAGTAGAAGCGGATGTTGCGAACGTTCGCCATCGTGGTTTGCTATTTGAAACAGCAGGATGGGAACACACGGTTTAGCTGGTGCACGCAGTTTCTCACTAAAGTACGCACTTTTTCTATCTGAAGGAACAAAGCAGCTGTCTCTGATGGATGTTGCCTGCTCTACTGTCGGGGTACTTCAGTCAACTGTTGCAAATACGCGGAACGCGATCAGCTGATAGCGTAGTAGGCGTGTATGCTGCTTAACCGCATACACACATGTATCACTATGGATACTGTTTGAGGGGTAGGACATTTGGAAATGATAAAATGCCAGTTTTTCTGTCGACTGAACCTGATTGAACTAGAGATGTGTCTGGCTGTCTACAGGATGGAAGATATCGTCACGATGTAGAGTTTCGTTTCAAACGTTTTGATTAAAGTTGGAGTAAAGGCTGATGAATTTTCACTTAAATTTGACCGATGATTTTTTTACAAATACATCTGCTATTCCAGCAGACTTATTTCCTTATCTGTCGGAATATACATTTTCATAGAAAGAAAATCGGCCAATCAGCAACTGACAGATTTTCGAACATAATAATTAATTTTCGAAGTGCGCCTAAGTGAAAATTCTTCAAATGGAACACAGTCTAAAAATCAATATCGTTTATCACTTACTAAATAAAGAAGAGGAGTTATACTACATAGCATCCGATGCCGTCTAAGGCTGTGTTTGATTTGGAAAATTTTCACTTAAATTTAACACTTGGAAAATTATTTATTATGATCGAACATCCCTCTGTTGATGATCGTCCGATTTCAGTGGATGTCGTTGATCCTTATGATCCTTATTTGCCAAAGCGATACGATGGGAATAGACGCATCATGAGTCATGTGGACGGCAGATTGGGTCAAGTCGAAAATACTCCAGGATGTGACAATCGAGAATTCTGGCGGATAAAGCGGGCATTGGCAATATGTCCGAAGCAGACGACAAGAAGAAGGCCAAGTCCAATATGAGGTGTTTCAAGTGCGAGAAGCTTGGTCATTACGCGTCGGAATATCCACAGAAGTCGACGAATTTCAAGACCGAGTAGGGTTCTCGGGACGTTCAAAAGAAGGCACTACTGGCATAGAGGTAACTCTAACTGGCGTGTAAGAAGCAGAACAGATCAGCAGAGGATTGGATACTGGATTCCGGAACTGGAGATCATATGTGTAGGGACGAGAGTGTTCTTGTTGGCATATAATTTCACGAGATAGTCGTTTCAGATCAAACAAGAGTCAACGGGAGAAGTCATTGGCATGGGTCGTGAGAATGAACCAGGTTGGTCAACCGAGTGCGTGTGGGCTATTAATCTGGAGCTACGGCATCGGCGATTGGGCCATTTAAATGTAAACAGTATGAAGCGGTTACCTGGCATGGTGATGGGAATGGACATCCCGAATGGAACGAGAATGGATATCTCGAAATGTCATCATGTGTTATCTGTGTCGAAGGAAACCATCAAAAGTCGCCAGTCAAGTCTAGTTCATTTGGATTTGTGTGGAGCGATGGAGAAATCTTCAATTGGTGGAAACAAATATTTCGTTACCTTCATCGACGATGCGAGTAGAATGACCTTTTTCTACTTTCTGAAGTCCAAGACGCATGCGTCTGGTGCGTTCAAGGACTGAAAAGAAGTTGAAGTGCCTGCGAACTGATAACGGCAAAGAGTATACCGGGAAGCATTTCGAGGAGTTTGTCACGGAGACAACAGTGCCTTACAATCCGGAGCAAAATGGACTGGCTGAACGCATGAATCGAACGATCCAAGAGCGAACTAGATGTCTGATGTTCGACGGCAAGCTGGACAAGTATTTTTGGGCAGAGGCAGCATCGCCAGCGGTCTACCAAATCAATCGTTCACCAACGAAGGGTTTTCTAATCCCCCCTTTTCTAGAAGTTTACGGGAAGGAAAACGGATTTATCGAACTTACGTGTCATCGGAGCGAGAGTTATGGCGTATATATCAAAGGTAAAGCGGAAGAAGTGGGACCCCAAGTCAGTATCATGCATTTTGATTGGTTATTCGGAGTGTTGCAAGTTTGAAGAGCAAGCAAGTTTTCGAGAGCCGAGACGTGGTGGTACTGGATGAGAGTCAGGTAGCGAGGCTGTCAATGGTGGAATGTCCAGACTCAACCGTTGGACCGCTGGTTTTCTTGGAAGCTAATCAACACGAGATTGACGACTTGGACGTAGATTTCAGCAGGGTGGACAGTAGACTGATGCAAAATTTGACTTTTTCGCTCCACAGTGCTTAAATGGTTTCAAATCGGGTCCTGATTAGCCTCCAAAAGTTACAACTCATTTGGTTAGAAACAGACTTCGCACAAACCATTTGAAGTTTACATGTAAATTACTATGGAAAATCTCAACTTTTTGTTCATTGCCTTCTAGTCTTTTTCCATATTGAGCTGCGAAACAGTTCGATAGCAATTCTTACAGAAAATTTTCTCAGCTACAATTTCGTTTCTATGTAAAACGAGACAGAAAAAAGTTATTAATTATTTAAGAGATTGGTAAACTTATGACATGATCAAGCAGCTGCTCTGTAGGCAACACTGTATTTTGCAGTGTGACATATAGTAGCCATGATTTTTGTGTCCTATTCAACGCCCCAGAAACACCAATGTTGCCTGCTGAGCAGTTGTTTGAGCATGATCATAAGACATCAGCGCATTCAACAATTGATAACTTTCGATCCTTGCATTTAATCAAAAAATGGTCTTCAGCAAAGTTGTAGCTGGGAAAATTTCCTACAAGTACAGTTGAAAGTTTTTGAAGCAAACCGATATGGTGAATTATTAGATAGACATCTCAGTTTCTCACCAAATGGGTTCAAATTTTGAGAGGTTAGTCAGGATCAGATTTGGAATCGTTTAAGTATTGTGGAGCGAAAATTTCAAATTTTGCATCACTCTAGTGGACAGGGAGAGAAGAGAATTTGCGAGAGGAAGCGCAGTTTTCCGGGAAAGTATGCTGATTTTAAAGTTACGTACAGTACTAACCTCAAGAATTTGCTATTTCACAGCACTGCGCTCCCGTCAGAATCGAAGGAAGTAGCTGTTGAAATGCAACATGATACTAGGCACAGTGACTGGGAGCGCCCAGCCCAAAGCACTGCTGCACTATTTTACTTACGCACAGCGTTTCCATTTTGGCTTAATCACCCCTCTCCACACCGGTCGTTGCTATCAGACTTACTTACTTAAGGGTCCTGTAATATCAGAGCGCCGTTGTGCTAGTAGAGCAACATCATCAGCCAAATCGAAGTCGTTGAGATGCTCCATGGTGATAGGCTGCCAAAGCAGCCCACGGTTCGGTACACGGTCAATTGCACCTACCATGATCTCGTCGATTAAGATGAGAAACAGTAGCGGTGATAGTATACATCCTTGTCTCACACCAGTGACTTCCCGGATAGGGTCGGACAACGCTCCGTTATGCAGAACTCTGCACGTGAAAGCCTCATACTGCGCTTCGATGAGGTTGACGACATTATCCGGGACTCCCTTGCGTCTCAGGGCGCCCCACAGATTCTCGTGAATGAGACGGTCGAAAGCTTTTTCGTAGTCAATGAATACCAAATAAAGGGACTCTTGGAATTCATTGACCTGCTCCAGGATGATGCGGAGCGTGACAATATGGTCCACACAAGATCTTCCGGCACGGAATCCTGCCTGCTGCCGTCGGAGAGTCGCGTCGATCTTCTCCTGTATCCGATTCAGGATAACTTTGCACAGAACTTTGAGAACAATACACAGTAACATGATGCCTCGCCAATTGTCGCACACAGTCAGATCCCCCTTCTTTGGGACCTTCACTAAGATGCCCTGCATCCAGTCGGCGGGAAGAGTCGTGGTGTCCCAGATATTACAGAATAGTTGATGAAACATTTGTGCGGATAGCATGGGGTCAGCTTTGAGCATCTCTGCTGATATGCGATCGACCCCTGGAGCCTTGTTGGATTTCATGCTTCGGATAGCTGCTTCAATCTCCTGCAGTGATGGGGCCTCGGAATTGACGCGAGTGATGCGCCGCACCCTAGGCGGATCATGCCGAGATGTTGATGACTGGTTGGCCGTCAAAACTTGAAGAAGTTGTTCGAAGTGCTCAAACCAGCGTTTCAGCTGGTCAGTGGGGTCGGTAAGCAATTGTCCAGTCGTGTCCTTCACTGGCATCCTCGGGTTCATCCTTGCTCCACTCAGGCGTCGTGAGATATCGTAGAGGAGTCGTATATCGCCAGTGTTTGCGGCTTTCTCCCCTTCGTCGGCCAGGGAGTTCACCCACGCTCGCTCGTCCAGTCTGCAAGAGCGCTTGACTTCCTTCTCTAGAGCCCAGTACCGTTGACGGGCTTCGTTCTTGGCTCCTCTGGTTCTCGCCCGCTCTATCGCGGCTTTTGCTTCTCTACGCTCCTCAATCTTCCGCCAGGTTTCATCTGTGATCCACTCTTTCCTCTGGGTGCGCAGCTCACCCAAGTTGTTCTCGCTTGTTTCTATAAAGGCATTCTTGATGGCCGTACATTGTTCTTCTACGCTGCCACCTTCTGGAACGTCCGCAGCTCGAGTCTCAAGTTCATGAACAAAAGACCTTTTTACCACTGAATCTTCAAGTCGGCGTGTGTTGAACCGCCGCCCGAGTCTCTCCTCCCGTCGCTGGATCCGCGCCATGCGTAGGCGGATTTCACCGATTAGAAGGTGATGGTCAGACGCGATGTCGGCGCTGCGTTTATTCCGGACATCAAGAAGGCTCCGTCTCCATTTTCGGCTGATGCAGATGTGGTCGATCTGATTCTCGGTATGTCCATCACGGGAAACCCACGTGACTTTGTGCACTGCACAGTGGTCCAGAATGCAGATTTAGCTGGAATGATATGTTTTGAGCCTGAAATTGAAACTTTAGACTAAAAGTCTCTTCTACAAAGTTGTTCCTTATAATTAGGCCCTCATTTTTATGACATTGAATTCTAGGGTGGTTCCTATTATCATTAAAATCAAAAATCTAACTTTTTTGTTTGAATAAATTAAGGTATACATTCTTCCGCAAAGTTATAGCTGAGCTAATTTCAAGCAACTGTGGTGAAAATAACTTTTTTGTATCTCTTAAATTGGCCAATTTAGAGCTATTTTCTTGAATTGAGTTAGGGTGGCTCTCAAAAAAACAGTTTTTTTGCTCTATTTTTCTTATTTCGAATTTCTCAGCAAAGGTGTCTTCAGATAACTTTTAGATCGCAAGAAGGCGCAAATTATATTTGACTATATCTTTTTTATTAGAAGAGATACAGGCAACAAATTCAGCTATAAAACATTCGTCTTAAAGAGTTTTAAAAGTCTCTAGAAGATGACTTTCATGATAAATTTCAAATAAAAAAGTTATTGGATTAGATGGATTTCATAGGACCACTCTAATGACAAATTTATATAAAATGTGCTAGTACATTTGTTTCAATATTTGGACATTTAGTGTCTTCGAAGAAGTTTTTGTTCTTAAAAATTCCCTTCTTTTGGTGTTTGCAGACGTCAGGGTGGTCCTCAAATTAAGGAATTTTTAAAACTAACTTTTTTGTTTTACAAAATATAAACATGTGTTGTTTGAAAAAGTTGTAGTTAAGTTACTTGCAAGCAACTTTGTCGAAGAAAATTTTTTTCTATCTCTTAACGTTCTCATTTTAGAGTAATTTTTCGGAGTTGACTTAGGGTGTTCCTGGAAAAAATAGTTTTTTAGCAATAACTTTTTTATTTGAAAATTCTCATGAAAGTTATCTTGGAGAGCATTTTAAAACTCTTTAAGACGAATGTTTTATAGCTGTATGTGTTGCCTGTATCTCTTCTAATAAAAAAGATATAGTCAAATATAGTAAAAAATATGAATAAATTCAAATTGATTTTATACGAGTTTAAAAAATAACATACCTCCAATTTTTTCATATTATTGAGAATAACATACGCCCTTTCAAATGCTGCAAAAAAACTTTTTTTTTGTTTGCCCCAACCAGAGATATTAACATTTGAAAAGTGCATAATTTTAGTATAAAAAAATCAATAACTCTTGATCGGCGAAAGATATTGGCAAGCTTTGTGTAGCAAAAATTTGCGTCTTCTTAAGATCTAAAAGTTATCTGAAGACACCTTTGCTGAAAAATTCGAAATAAGAAAAACAGAGCAAAAAAACTGTTTTTTTAAGAGTCACCCTAACTCAATTCAAGAAAATAGCTCTAAATCGGCCAATTTAAGAGATACAAAAAAGTTATTTTCACCACAGTTGCTTGAAATTAGCTCAGCTATAACTTTGCCCAAGAATGTATACCTTAATTTATTCAAACAAAAAAGTTAGATTTTTGATTTTAATGATAATAGGAACCACCCTAGAATTCAATGTCATAAAAATGAGGGCCTAACTATAAGGAACAAGTTTGTAGAAGAGACTTTTAGTCTAAAGTTTCAATTTCAGGCTCAAAACATATCATTCCAGCTAAATCTGCATTCTGTACCACTGTGCACTGGCCGATGGGGGAAGAGCGAGCCCCCGATCACCATGTCGTTATTGCCACAAAATTCTGCAAATAGCTCACCGTTCTCGCTCATTTCGCCGAGACCATGGCGTCCCATGACACACTTATAGTCCGTGTTGTCGGAGCCGATCTTCGCATTGAAGTCGCCAGTGTAGATCTTGATGTCACCCTTTGGAACCTTATCCACGACGGCATTCAGTTGACTGTAAAAATTCTCCTTGTCCTGTAGCTCGGCAGCATCGGTTGGCGCATAACATTGGATTATGGTAAGGTTACGAACCCGTGTTCTAAATCTGGCAACGATTATCCTCTCATTAACAGGCTCCCACTTGATGAGCGCAGCACTTGTCTGGACGCCAACTCCACGATGGCGGGGAGCATTTTCACCTCGAATACCAGAGTATAGTAGTACCTGTCCCGACGGCAGTTTGTGTTCTCCAAAGTTTGGCCAACGAACTTCACTCAGTCCCAGGATTTTTAGCTTCATGCGTCGCGCCTCGTTGGCGAGTTGTGCCAGTTTACCCTGCTGGGCTAACGTCAATACATTCCATGATCCAATTCGTGTCCGTTGTTTTGCGCTACAAGTCGTTGCCGTTAAATCAGTTCGATGCCTTTCTCTGTTGGTTTCTGTAACAACTGTAAAGGTTTCAGAGACAGTAGGTGGTTGGCCTAAGGTCTCCTGTCCACCGTGATGGGGCTGCCATCTTAGGTGTAGCTTCCGGGGAAGAGCATTTTTTATTCAGCCGCTGGATGCCAGTCAGACGCTGTTTGAGCCGCACCTCCATGGTGAACAGACGCTGCGGATTGCTATTTCTCCCACCTGAATAGCAACCCCCGGTACGCAAGTAGCATTATGGTAGAGGTTGGTAAATGTGCCTTATTTACTCATTGGTACGGTTGCTCTAAGACTAATTTGGACGGAGGTGAGGAGAACAGGGTGAGAGGTTTCGGAGCCAAAATTCACCGAAGATGGTCTGCAGATTGAAGAAAGCTCTTTAGCAGGCAAGCAGGGTGTGGAATGTCAAGCTGGACCAGAAACTCAAACAAATGGGACTGAAGCGTTCGAAGTTCGACAGGTGTGTGTACAACAAGGAGGTCAATGGTAGGATTATTATCGTGGCAGTCTACGTTGACGACTTCCTCCTGTTCTCAAATGATCAAAGGTTGGTCGATGACGTGAAGCAGCAGTTGTGTGCTGAATTCCAGATGAAGGATTTAGGACAAGCCAAGCAGATTCTGGGACTGCGAGGACCCAGAACGGATGGCGCTGTTTCAATTGACCAGGATCGATAAGTGGTGTTCTTCTCAAAGAATAAAGAAAGCTTGAGTGCTTCTAACTATATGTTTATCCAGGTTGACATATACACTTCGAATCACTAATTTTTCCATCTCGGTCGCAGCTGTAGGTTGCTGCGATTACTTGAATGGAACATCGTGATTACTTGGATGGAACATCTCCCCTCTTAATTCATCCAGTACTCCTCTTCTTGCTGCTTAGAACGGTCGATGAGTCTTGACAGCATATCGGCGCATCCGAAGTCGTTGGTAGACACGTGCCGAATGTCGAAGTCGTAGTTGAGAAGCATCAATGCCCATCGTTGAAGTCGATTTGAGGTGTGCAAAGGAATGCCCTTCTTCGATCCAAAGATTGATAACAGCGCTTTGTGATCCGTGAGCAGAGTGAATCTGCACCCAAAGAGGTACTTGTGAAACTTCGTTACCGCATATATTAGTGCAAGTGCTTCTTTTTCCGGCTGCCCGTAACCTTTCTCCGCTGGAGTGAGGGATCTTGATGCGTACTGGATTGCCTTCAGATGTCCATTCGAAAATTCATGGAAGATGACTGCACCGATGCCCGTGCTGGAGGCGTCCGCTGCTACGATTATTGGTAACTTCGGGTCGTAATGCGTCAGCAACATATCGGACTGCATGACTTGCTTGAATTGCTCAAAAGACCGTTGGTAATTGGAATTCCACTGCCACTTCGAATCCTTCTTGAGTAATTGGTCGAGAGGATGACGAAGTTCATGGATGTTGCGCGCGAATCTGCCGTAGAAATTAACGGCTCCCAGGAACGATCGCACTTCGGAAACATTGGTGGGTGCCGGAATAGCGGCGATGGCTTGAAGCTTCTCTGGATCCGGACGGATGCCGTTTCGATCGACGATATGCCCCAAATATCTGATTTCGGTTTGGAAGAAATGGCACTTTTCCAGCTTGATATGGAACCCATTTTCCCCTAGACATTGCAGTAGCTTGTCTAGTGACGCCTTGTGTTCCTCCCAGGTTCTTCCGAAGATGATAACGTTGTCGAGAAACGACCGAACACCAGGAATGTCGGCTATCATGCTGTCAACCAGTCTTTGGAATGTTCCAGGCGCTGACTTTACCCCTGAATTGGAAGAGGCCTCGATGCGTGTTTATGGTGAGGAGCTTCTTCGATTCTTCATCTACTTCCACTTGCAGGTATGCATCGGAAAGGTCGATGATGCTGAATATGGCGCTTTCGTTGAGCTGTGCGAAGATCTCCTCCAGGGTAGATAGAGGATAGTGGTTTGCTTCAAGCGCTTCATTGAGTCCCGTGGAGTAGTCCGCACAGATGCGAACTTTACCATTCGGCTTGCGTACTGCTACAATCGGAGCGGCCCACTCTGAGAAATCGATCGGCGTGATGATTCCCAGAGACTGAAGACGTTTTAATTCTGCATCCACCAGCGGAATCGTGTTGAACGGATTGGCGTTAGGTTTGAGGAATAACTTTACCTTGATTTTCTTGCAGTGGCCCAGCGAGTCGTCGAAAACCGCCGGATGCTCGGCTTGCAGCTGTGCTCTAGCTTCGGCGAAACATGGTCTGGATACAGCAGAAACTTGATTGCAGAGAGTATCGAACGGAACCGACCACAGGTTGAACATGTCGATCCAATCAATACCCATTACGTTGAGATCTGGTGATGACGTTACGAAACACTGACCACGCTTGACCATGTCATTGAGGACTGCTTCACAATGGAATTCTCCGATGAGAGCGAGAGGTCCACCAGATGCGTTGGAGGCTTGGATCGATGATGGAGTTAGCTTTGGTCGTCTCAGTTGCTGCCAAGTTTTCTTGGAAATCACCGTGATATCACTTGCAGAATCCAGTTGTAGCGAAGTCATGACACCGTTGATGTTGATGGTCACATACTTGTGTTTCCGGTTGCTGTTTGCGATGTGCTTCACGAAAATTCCCTTGGCTTGAGATCTGGGACCGGCCTTCTTCTGGAACTGCTTCTTCTCTCGAGGTTGAGTTGAAGAGTCGCTTGAAGACTTCTTGATGCAGCTACAGTAGCCTTCTTTATGACCGATGCGGTTACATACCTTGCAGAGATGATCAGGAAATGGATAGTCACGGACGTAGTGCATCTGACCACACTGCCAGCATAGAGTACGAGGAGTGGTGCTATAGACCGAATTCTTCGAACGTGATGGATGTTCGATCATCGCAGTGTTCGACTTGATGTTGACGAACTCGTCGATCAGAGTCGCTGGAACTCGTCGATCAGAGTTTGAATTGTCACCGGAGCATCAGCCGTTTCACCTTCAATCCGGGATAGAAGCCTTGCTCGAATGTCCGCGTAGCGTGGTGCTTTGAGACCACAGACGAAAATCAAGCACTTAAAGTGATCAATCTTCAAATTCTGGAACTCTTCACATGCCCTGTTGACTTTTCCGCCATAGGTGATTATGTCGTCGGCCTCGGACTTGAGTAGCTGCATGCACTGGTAGCGTTTGTGGAATACGGAGGTCTGTCTGCCGAAGATCTTTGTGAGTGTCTTGACGGTATCGGCAAACGTGACGTCCTTTGGTAGTTTCGGAAGGATGTAGTTGACGTAGCGACTGTGAGAGGACGTGTCCAACTTCCGGAGCAGAAGCCTAACTTTTGCTGCGTCGTCCAGACTTCGTGCGTCGCTTTCAAACAAATCCGAGTAACGGGCAAACTATTTTTCGAATGTGGTGCCGTTCTCCAGATCGAAGCAGAACTCGCTGATGTTCGTCGACAGGGATTCCAAAACGTGCTCTGGGTTCGTTGGAACGGCCAACCGCTGGAGAAGCTGCAAAATCGCTGCTTGGAGTTCTGGAACTTGTGAGCTTCAAGAAAAATACTCGTCGCCAACTGAAGTGTTCTTCTCAAAGAATAAAGAAAGTTTGAGTGCTTCTAACTATACGTTTATTCAGGTTGACATCTACACTTCGAGTCACTAATTTTTCCATCTCGGTCACAGCTGTAGGTTGCTGCGATTACTTGAATGGAACATCGTGATTACTTGGATGGAACAATGAGTTACTCGAAAATTTCAGTATGAGCGATTGCAATTTGGTATCGACCCCGCTGGACGCGAACCAGCGCCTGCTGAAGATACCCACACGAATTGCCGAATTGCTTGAAAACTGATAGTACGCCCTTCGTCCGGGATGCGGACCGCTCTGCTAGAGTAACACTGATTTGGCCAAGAAGCGTTTCTTGAGAATGTGATATGCATTCCAGCTTCTAGCTGTTCCAGGTCTGCTCGGTCCCTGTCCGTTTTGCTGACCACTTCTTAGTGCTCTTTTCTCAGACGGTCTATTCTTCTCAGGGATGTTCTTTTTTGCCCTTTTGTATAAATCGCAGTATTTTTTAAGAAAACAATCTTACCCCGTAAAATGCTTCATTACTTGACTTGCACCCGGCACCACTTTTTTTTTATATAAAATTCTCAAATTTCCACCTACAGCTTCGGTTTCGGAGCGCTATTGGGATTAATTTTGTACACCAGTTTGTGAGCTTCATCGTAGTACGGATTGGTTGCCTCACGAACGCGTGCCATCCAAGCGGTTAGCTTCGGTCTTCCGGCACACGGATCAAATCCAGCCATTTCTAAAAAAAAAAACAAAAATTAGTGCCATATTCTGATCAAAACCTTAAAACATACTTGGTTGCTCAATTTCGCACGAAGCAAACAGATCCGCCACAGAAATCTCATCGCCTACAAGGAACTTATTGTTGCCACCAAGATAATCGTTTTCGATAAAATCCAAGCAATCCTCCATCTTCTGCTTGAGCTCTTCGGCCCGGTCCGGATTCACCTTGGTACCCATCATCCGCGGTCGAAGCCACATGTACTGGAAGTAAATGGCACACACGGCCCGGGTGTTGTGATGCTGCCATTCCAGATACTCGTCGATCCGGGCTCGCTTCCGACTGTCCGTCGGGTACCAATGTTCCGGGAATTTGTACTCCCGTGCAAGGTACCGCACAATGGCGACACTTTCCGCCAGGTGAAGGTCCTTGTCGATGATGCAGGGCGCTTTTTGGAAGCGATTGATCGCCTTGAACTCTTCCGTCAGATGCTGGCCTGATTGACGAGTGGAAAGTTTTCAGCGATGATCATTGATAACGCGAACGATGACCCTACCTTTTCCCAAATTGACGAGATTTCGCTCGTAGGGAATCTTGGTCTGCTCCAGAAAAATGTACAACATTCGACAGGGTTGTGACATAAGGTCGTAAAAGTACCGAAGCTTCGACATTTTGCAAACTTAGTTGGGAAAAAAATGCACGACTTCAAAGTTCAACTGCTCAATTGGTTCTGATAAGTCTGGCGAAGATTACCGCTGGCGATGTATGCAATTATCCGGCTAGCGAATACAAAACAAACTAATGCACAGGTATTGGCTTTGACACTACTACATGCACACGGATAGATGCGTGAGTGTAATCAAACCAAGATCGACACACACACATCATACTCAAAAATATGCCAAAAACACTTTTTTATGATGGATGTGATATCAAGACAAAACAACAACAGGTCTTAATTTACGACACTGCATTTCCAGCCCTCACTCCACCTTCGGGGTCTCAATCTCTTTCGGTGTAAACTTGTACAACATCTTGTGCGCCTGATCATAGTGCGGGTTGGTGGCTGCCCTCACCCGTTCCATCCAGGCTGCCAGTTGTGGTCGCCCGGCCCTGGGGTCGAACCCGGCCAGCTTGGGCTGCTCAATTTCGCAAGCTGCCACCACGTCGGCAAAGCTGAGCTCCCTTCCTCCGACAAAAGGCTGCTTACCACCGTTCAACCATTCCCGTTCGAACAGATCCAAACAATCGACCATATTCGATCGCAGGCGATCCACCTTTTTCGGATCGACTTCCATCCCCAGCAGCGGAGTCATCCAAGTGTATAAGAAAAACTGAGCGCACTGGGCCCGGATGTTGGCATGTTGCCATTCCAGATACTCGTCTACGCGGGCTCGTGTTGAACGCTCCGTCGGATACCACCGGTCATCGAATTGGAACTCTCGGGACAAGTACCGGAAAATGGCAATGGTTTCCGCTAGCTTAAAATCCCCGTGGATGATGCACGGCACCTTCCCGAAGCGGTTCACGCTCTCCGCGAACTCAGTGGTTCTATTTTCAACTGGAATTTTGGTAATTTTAATTCAACAACTTTGGACTTTAAATTTGGTTCAAAAACTCGCATACATTTCCTCAACGCCACCGGGCACTTTTCGTACGGTATTTTCGTCTGTTCCAGTAGGATGTACAATGCACGGGATGGCTGTGATAGCAGATCGAAGTAGTACTTGAGGGCACGGTTGGCCATGATCTTAAATTTAAATGACAGTCTGAAGTGAAAAGGTCGTCTATCTTTGTGCGAAAACTGAAGGTTATGACTGGTAAGTTTTTGGTTTGTCTTATTTATGATCCTCCAAGCTCAAAGTCCACCCGGTTCAACTACCAGCGCATCGCACCATTGGCATATACATATAGCAAACTGATAAGTGCCATGGGCGCTTGTATACGAGCTGTTTGCATTTTGTGTATGTGCTGAGATGCTGCATAAAAGTATGCGTTCGGCTGTTGATATGGTTGATATGCTCGTATGCTATCTTTCTGCAGTGTCAGAATCTATGCTTGGTGACGTTTGGAATCATTGTGAGGGGAAGGAATTATACGTGGTTTTTAAACTCTCGCATCAAATCTAAAATCGTTTTTTTGCCGTTAGCCAGCAAAATGATGCTGGATTTTGCCGAGCTGCAAGTTCAGTATCTTTCTAACAAAATATTATATTCTCTGCGGAATTGCCTTGGAATGAATGCTTCACGAAAATCTCCTGTAAATGTACTTTTGAATCCTACTCAAAACTACCGAACTACCTTGGAACTCTCTTTACGTGTCACCTTGAATCTGGAGTTCCTCGGAACTAATTCGAAAGGAATCCTCAAATTTAGCAAAATTCATATTTTGATGTTCTCGCTTGAAATTATTCATTAGAGATCCTTGGAAATTCTCATCAAATTTAGTCCTTGAGGTCCATAAACTTTTTTTTTTTACTTTTGCGAGGCTCTTAATTCATTTGAAATCCAGGGTCTTGGAATTTAATCTTGTAAGTGCTTACTACCTCAGTTGGGAGCGATCCTGAGAATCCCTGACTACAATGGCCTCAGGGTCGGCACGCTTACCGAACTAGGTTCCACGTGGCAAGGAATGATCGCACTGGATACAGCAAAAACTCCTACAGCACTTCAATATTCAAAATAACCACTATTTATTGTCGGATTATACTAACACGTCTATTCCTCCCTACGTATGTAACTCTCCCACTTTCTTAATTCCTATCTGACCTGTTTCTGTTGTCTTTCCCTTCTTCTTCGGGGCCCCTTGCAGATCCACCACCAAGTTTCCTCGACGACTGCTTCACTCGGCTCCACGTTCCACCTTCTTCCTTCTCTCCTTCGGCGGCGTTGGAAATCTCCTTCGCGCGCTATTCCACTTTTTATGCTGGCTGGGCCACCGAGTGTGTTGACGGACTCGGCTTCGGCGGCCACTATATTCTGTCACAGTAATGTTTCTTATATTTCACCAGAGACTATCGACCGTTTACCTTGATGGTTATTTGATGATAGACCTGATCGGTGTATGTAGCCTAGAAATACGTTCTTTGGGTCACTGTCCTTTGACTATTGGTCAGTGACCCAGGCCATTCGTTTTTCATCGCCAGTCATCGTGTCCGTTATGCCGTTTGTAATGGCCTTTCGTCACCTCTCATGGCCGCCTAAATGCTGCTTTTACTCCATCTGGTGGTGGGTTTTGTAGACTACGGTGGGTGGATGGCTGCGTAATACTGTAGGCTACTCTACTCTGGCCTACCAGGGAGATTTACTGACGGAGAAAAACTGTACACATACACGAACATTACTTGCCATGATTTTTCAACATAATAACGAGTACTCTACACGATATTCTAAAAATTACTCGACACTGAAACGTGAACACTCACAATCTATCAAGCTGAACATTGCACTAGGTCCGAGATTAGGTCCTAAGTAACATTGACAGAGTCTCTTCATCGACTTTATCTTTGTATCCCCATGGCCATGTAAAGACATTCTCGGATATTTTCAGCACACAGATCGATAAAAGAAGCTTTTATCTAGCTTCTAAATCGACAATCGCTGCAAGAAACGGTTATGTGCTCAAGTTATTAACGAAAGAGAAAGTCGACGAAGAGAATCGATCAATGTTACTTAGGGGCTGTCCATAAACTACGTAGACAGTTTAGGGGGGGGGGGGTTGGCAATTATCCACGGCCCATACAAATTTTAATAATTTTGTATGGACAATTGTCTACGCAGGGGGAGGGGGGGGGGTCAAGAATCCCAAAAAATTGTCTACGTAGTTTATGAACAGGCCCTTAGGACCTAATGCAATGTTCAGCTTACTATGTCTGCAGTCGTGCATATTTATTTTCGTCCCAAATTCTCGAAAATTTCTCCAAGTTAAATTTCATTAGGTCCAGGATTTAAAAAGAAAGCCGAAGTTTAAAATCTGCTTAAATTATCCATGTTCCTTAAATGAATCTTAAAAAATACAATTCAAGCTCAAGAATTTATGTTGTTACTGAAGATAAATCCACTTAAGAATTATTATGTTCAAAGAGTAAAAGTAACTAAAGAGGAAGATGAAGTTCACACCTGGATAGAGATGATCTTTGTGCAAATGTGTGCTGAGTCAGAAAAATCTCTGTATGTTGAAGTAGTTCAAAGCCATAAACAGGCTTTCCAGGTCCAGTGTTATTTCCCCAGTAAGCTCAAATAGGGCAAGCTCCTTCTGAATAACTTCGTTCAGGATCGGTTACCCCCGTGGTGGCACATTTCTCGTCCCAGTGAGCTGCTGGCTCCTAGCTTCCAGCCAGGGGTTGAAACAGTTGATGTTTTTTACTACACTCGCTTCGGTGTCGTGCGCGACAGTCTGTTTGTATTCGTACTCTCATGCTCTACTGTCGTCTCTCTTACACAACACAAACGGTAGAATAACAATCGAGCACAAATAAAACTATAAAATAACTATCATATGACATGTGTGATTTCGTTCTAATTCATCAATTGGATGTAAATTAAACCTTTTCTGATCAGAAATGATATTACTAGGACATCATTGCTTGCTATTCTCAGAATTCACACAAGCACAGCATCAGCAACTCTTATTATGAGAAAAAAAACTAAAATACATACATTCGTCACGGTCTTCGAGAGCCTGTCATATGACATTTTAGTTTGGTACTGTACTATGATAGCTTGTTTAGCAAATGTCGGAAGCAAAGGCAGTCGATTATCACAGAAAATGCGTCGTTTACGGTGACCGCTTACAAGACTGCGAGTTCCAGCTCTTCCTCAAGAGACGGTTCCTTGTTGTTGTCCGATTCAGCAGATAGGACGTCGAACGTAGGATCATCTGACGACAACTAGTAAAGGCGTTCGCATTCTCCCGTCACAAATTCAACCAACTGGTTACGGGGGGCTGGCTGGTCACATCCTACATTTCATTAGAAATTTTCTCTGCGGCCGGACCTTCCAGGTCCTAATCGGGAACCACCACTCCTCAATTCGAGCGGAAGAGACAGGAGTCCCACAGGGTTCCATCATTGCGGTCACTATTTTCCTGGTCGCAATGAACGGGATCTTTGAGGCTCATTTTCCAAAGGAGATTTATATTTTCGTTTATGCAGACGACGTAATTCTCTTGGCAATTGGCCGTACCCTCAAAGTCCTACATAGGAAACTTCAGGCAGCTGTATCAGCCACACAAAGATGGGGTCCCAGGTGGGATTCATGCTCTCAGCCGATAAAAGCGTAGTCTCTCATATCTACCGATCCTCACACCGTTCGTCCATTACAATCAGCCATTAAGTGTGATGGTACCACAACACCTTTTCGGAAGACGGTCACAATACTTGGGGTGCTCTTGGACAGGACGTTAAGCTTCGCTCCTCATTTTAACAATGTTCGGAACAGCTGCCGCACAAGACTTAGCTTGTTGCGGACACTTTCCTGCCCTCATCGTAGTAACAACAGGAACATTATGCTTAGGGTAGCAAAAGCCATCGTCAACAGTAAAATCTTCTACGGAATTGAGATTTTCTGTACGGCTAGTGACCTCTTCATTGCGCGGCTAGGTCCCACTTATAATCAAGCCATCCGTATTGCAGATCGGCTCCTACCGTCCACTCCTGCGGATTCGGCATGTGTCGAATTCGGTGTCCTGCCTTTCCGGTACCAAGTTGCCGAGACCCCGGTAAGCAGAACAATAAGCTATTTGGAGAAGGCTGCCGGAAACGAAGGGGAAAATAGCTCTAAGGAACTTGGCCCATCAGGAGCTCCCCCCCCCCCAGTGTCGAGACTACATTGGACCGGAACCAGAGGATGGACAGAACCAAGCCTTCGCGTTGACCTCTCGGCTGCTAGACGATTCCAGGCTGGTTACAACTCGCGAGAAATGCACGCATACGTGACTGAACTGCTTCGTACGAAATACTCCGACCACCACCACAGATATACGGATGACTCTAAGACCTTGGGAGGAGTCGGCCTTGGAATTTCAGATCCCAATGCCAGTTTTTTTTTCCGACTCCTGGACCAGTGTTCTCTGCGGAAATTGCGACAATCTTCCACGTCATTACCATGCACGCCAGCAAACCGCTCTGTATCCTTTCGGGCTCTGCAAGTGTTCTAACAGCTTTGGAATCCCAGACATCCAGACATTGCGACATCCAGGGGAATTGTGAAGCAGACCATCTTGCGGTTACGGGCCGAGCTGGAAGGCTCGCTACTAAAACCGTTCCAAGACTTGGATGAAGTTCAATCTTTGGAATGATTGGGCCCAGGGCCAGCAAAAGAGAACCGTTCCTTCGTTAAATCAAAGGGGATACCACTATTTGGCCCCGTAACGTGGGTAGATCACTTTTTCGTGGTACGTTACGGGATGTAAGATCTACCACCGATTCCTAGTCCTGACTACTTCAAACTAGGAGAACAGGATTTTCAGTAATCCAAGGAACGCATCTTAGTCCTTGTTACTTTTCATGCCTTGTTGATAGTAACAAGACTCGGCTTTGCCTACCGAGGATGATCTTGAAACAAGGAAAAAAATGAGTTGGTTGTCTTCATTTATGTGATTCCTAATCTTCTATTCGTTGTTCCCTAGTTTGAAGTGGTTAAGACTAGGGTTCTGATGCATGGTCATTATCGGTGTCATACCTTAATTTTGTTGCTAAGGAATCCAATTTTGAATGACAAAGGGGCGTGCCTTTGGAGGGTATTGCAACACTCCGAAGGGTATAAATAGCGGGACCTTTCAATTAGAGTCGGATCCTTGCGATAAAGGCAAGAGTGGCAACTGTAAAAAAATCGAATATTTCATCATTTCTCAATAGTGATGGAGTAATACGACATGTACTAAACTAAGGACACGGGATAGATCAATACAATAGATCAATTTACTGGTCGCAGTAGTGTTAGGTCCCGAACAGAGGGAAAAAAAAAGTGGCAAGATTCCCCAAACCATCATGACCAACTGATTCTTTCTCGTCTCCGCTCAGGACATACTCGGACGACCCACAATATGGGAAGTGCGACTTCGTTCCGAAAACACTGAGATATTTGCAACACAACGATGACGGTAGAGCACCTCTTAGTGAATTGCCCAGGTTTCCAGGGAATTGGGGATCTTTATGGGATCCCGACGAACATTAGAAACGGACCCTTCAACCCAAGCAGCTGTTATATGTTTCATCAAGTACGCCAACATGTATAAGAACATCTGACCTAACTCACTGACAAGAACCAACCATAACCGACCCACTGCATCGAACCAGGACCAACCCCTATAACGGACTCTGAATACACCACCATAACAATTAGCCGACCAAATGCACCAAACCAGGAACATCTACTAACTACGACAGCACCTCGACAGCCAACTCCGATAAACAAATACTCTGTTACTAGGGAGGTCTCTTCTAGACTGTCCACTCCTCTTAATTAGTGGGTCCCTTCTGGATACCCCACCTCATTAACTCTATAACCAACAATCAATACGAAACTAACGATTTCAAATTGGCTCACTACTTGACTAGCCTATTGGTCCCAAGCAAATCGACTAACGTACCCCATTCTAGTATAAATTCCAGTACTACACTATGTTTGTTTTGATTCGAAATGAAAGTTTGACAGATAAAATGAGGGGTTACTGGATTTTCCTATGTTTCGAGGGGTGAATCGATAGCTTGGGACCGAAGATAGTACCAGAGCTGAGCCAAAAAGTTGAGCTCGTTTCTTCGGGACCTTCTGGTCTTAGAGTTACCTCTATGCTATAACTCTGTCACTAGGGGGACCCCTTCTGGATTCCCCAGTATTCGTAAAGAGATGAACCAGCCTCTGGCTGAAAGTCTCGCTAATAAAGATAACCTAACCTGATCGGTAGCTCAGCAGAAGTAGCCGATGAACTTCTGTTCTGAAGCCATCTCATTAGCGAGACAAGCTTAGTGTTTCGTCGCTCATTCGTCCGTTTTTAAACAGCGGCGTAGAGCTTGGAAGGAAGGGGATTCTGTTTGCTCTTCAGTTTCGTGAGTAGAAAGTTTAGGCTACCCTCAGCCTTCAGATAGTTCGAGCTGTCGAACGGCATTGTGAAGTGAAAATACAATTTTCCTCTTACATGTTATCCTGGGGGATCTGCTGGTTCCAGAATGAGCTCCCCAATGTCATTGTTTTGTGTAAAAATGTGATTGCATCCTACTACAGGTTTTCCCAGGGCATTCCAGTGACTCCGGAAAGGTCAATGTGGTCAACGATCCACTTCAATTCTATAGAAAGCATATTCATAAAAATCCATGAAGAAAGAGCTGTCGCACGGCATGTTTTTGAGTAAAAACGCAATTGTCCCCTACTACAGGTTCTCTCGGGGCATCCCAGTGGTTCCGAGAGCGGCCAATGTGGTCACTGATCCATTTGAAGTTTAATGAATGCCTATTCATGAAAAACCATGAAGAATGAGCTGTCGCACGGCATGTTTTGGTGTAAAAATGCAATTTTCCTCTGCTCCAGGTTCCCCCGGGGGCATACCGGAGGTCCCGAGAGCGGCCAATGTGGTAAATGAGTCACTTTAAGTCTATAGAAAGAATATTCATGAATATCTATGAAGAAAGAGCTGTCGCACGGCATGTTTTTGAGTAAAAACGCAATTGACCCCTGCTACAGGATCCCTCGGGGGTATCCCGTGATTCCAAGAGCGGCCAATGTAGTCAATGATTAATTTGAAGTTTATGGAAAGCCTATTCTTGAAAAAACCATGAAGAATGAGCTGTCGCACGGCATGTTTTGGTGTAAAAATACAATTGTCCCCTGCTCCAGGTTCCCCCGGGGGCATACTGGATGTTCCGAGAGTGGCCAATGTGGTCAATGATGCATTTAAAGTTTATCGAAAGTCTATTGACGAGAAACCATGAAGAAAGAGCTGTCGCACGGCATGCCCGCATTCAGAACCCTTCACCAGAACCGATTCCAGGGAAATGGCAATATCTCGGTTGAATATAAGCCGATTTTAGTTCTTGGCATATGATTCGCTTAAGAAATGGTTCATCTTTCGTTGTATCTACTAAAAATATATATATATAACCAGCATCATATCAGTGCCAACATTTCAAAGGGGCGTAATTGCATTTGTAAACAATGGCTTTAGCCGTCGATTTCTCGCGAATAAAAGCTCACTCATGAAAAATAATGACACCAGCAGGTAGCTGAATGTTTGGAAAAACGTCTGCTGCCCTTCCTGAAGCAAACGAACCCCTGGGGTACGTTAATCGATTTGCTTGGGACCAATAGGCTAGTCAAGTAGTGAGCCAATTTAAAATCGATAGTTTCGTATTGATTGTTGGTAGCACCGTTTATGTGTTTTGTCGAATGTTTCAATGTGTACTCATCAGATAGCGTGACGATCGTATCAGGAAGGTGCATCCTTTGCAATGTCCTTTATATAAGGTCCGGGCCAACAGACTTATTGGTGCTAGTGAAATGTGCGAATGTTTAGTGGTGTTCGTGTTTCACGTAAATCTCACTGTTCACAGTATGGAATGTTTTTTAGGGTGGCGTCGTCACTTGATTGCTCAGCAATGTTTACCATATTTTTGCTTCTAACACCAGCAAGGGCCCATGCATTAATTATGTCACGCTAAATCGAGCAAAAAATTACCCCTTCCCCCCTATCGTGACGTTTTTCCTATACCTAATGCATTGCTTGTCACAAAATCTTAGACCCCCCCCCCTTAGAGCGTGACATAATATATGCATGGACCCCAGGCTGCCTGCTGGCCCAGACCTTATATACCGTGGAGGCATCATATTCGAAGCGGTTCCTAAATCGACGCACTCAATAATGTTCGACTATTTTCAATCATTATTTTTGAAATGTTACTTCTGCAAATATTAGTTCCTGTGCTCTAGGGATGATGGTGTAACAAAGTATCGAAAAATATCTTGTCAAAATCGAGATGCGATAAAAATTAGACGAGTGCGTCATCATTAGGGACGCGTCAAATATGGTGCTGGCACGGTAAACGTCATTGCATCTGTTGGACTCTTCGAGGAACTGACTACTGGTAGGGGAAGGAGGGGCATAGTGAGCTTCCTGTGCTTTAGCGAAGACTACAAATCAAGAAGACTGGTAACTCTGCCAAAAGTCAGGAGATAGTAACAGCAACGCCTCTTCTGAGCAAAACTGCAACCTGTGTATGATGGTGTGTGTTAATTCACGAAAGCATTCACACACATATGTAGCAAGGTTGCAAATTCTCATTTCAGCTAAAACAATGTTTTTTAAATTATGAAATAATTAGATGCCATGACAAGGGGTAAGTCACTCAGCACATTGTGTCGAAATTAAATTCGACACAGCTTGGGCACATCCATCGACACACCTTCGGCACAATCTCGTAGGTACTGGATTGTTGTGAATAAAATGGAAGCACTGCTGGATAACTGTCTTTGAAGTTGTTCACAACATTACGTGCTGTTTGACTGTATATTCAGGACAATAATCTAATTGGATATACCAGAGGAACTCAGACCAGCAGTTCACTTATAGATCTAAATACGAAATGTAGGTTCTAGAGTGGGTGGGCTCAAGAGAAAGAGGCAGTTATTCAGACCCCATTAGCACCCTTAATTCAAATAATGATGCAACTCACACAAAACTAACTACAGAAGTCTATTCATCATCGTCTATAGTTGGTCTCCAACAATGTTCCCCACCGGTTTTATCTCTTTCCGGCCGCTGATAGACCGTTGCTTTCACAGCACTATACGCTAGGTTTCTGGTCTGCCTTTGAGGGCTTTATAAAACCCTAAAACACAGGACTTTTATCATCCAATGAACATAAAACACCAACATTTCGCACACCCGCGTCATCCTCAATCCGATTCATCCTTGCGATTTCAAACCAAAACATTCAAGGTGTCAGAAATACCGGGTTGCCGGGATGGGCATTTTACAAACAATCGCAGCTTGATCTATGACCGGCACAATCGGCACACCTGCGGCACACTGACAAAAAAGATGACCCAAGATTGGTGTGCGGAGTGACCTACCCCTTGTGCCATGATCATATTTTGAATAGGTAGGATTTAAGAAGAGGTTGCCAAGAATGTGTTTGACATACTAAACCTGTTTATTCCCCTTCATGAGAGTCACAATCAGCGATTTTTCACACACTCACTCACTCACTCACTCACTCACTCAGCGATCAGAAAATCGCTGATTGTGACTCAAAGAATGCAAAATTTACAGAGAGAGAGAAGGATTAGTATTTTCCATTTAATTCCACTACTTTATTTGCTTATCCTTGACAGATACGCGTATTTCGTCTACAATGTGCAGACTTCTTCAGTGTCTTGTACTAATACAAGACACTGAAGAAGTCTGCACATTGTAGACGAAATACGCGTATCTGTCAAGGATAAGCAAATAAAGTAGTGGAATTAAATGGAAAATACTAATCCTTCTCTCTCTCATTATACAGGTATTCCACTAAGACGCCCACATTCATCAGGAAAATTTACAGGTTTTATGTTTCAAACGCATACTTTGTAACCTCTCCTTGTAAGTTACAAGTAAAACATGCCATCATACTATCTTTTGGTTTTATAATTCCGAAAAACATTATTTTAGCTGAAATGAGTATTTGCAACCTTGATATGTAGAAATCAATAGCTGTCATTTTTTGGTTTTGTTATGATTGTCGTAAAAAGTGATACGTTTCTTACTTTGATTTATGCAGACAACGAGTAAAATTCAATGCGTATGTAAATTGTAAAATGTAATGGCAATTTCACAATGATGGTGGGACCTTCCTCGATCATTAATTTGCTATCTCAGAATTATGATCCACTTTCCCTAAGCCCTTTTGAAACCAATGTTCTGCCTGACAACAACTCAGCAGCACGAGACTCCTTGAACTGTGTCTCAGAGTCGGCGCACTACTGGGGCAAACTGGAGGGGCTACGCGGATGAAAAGGCACTCAAGCTTTCAATTAAACTGAAACACAACGCGGATCAATTTAAACACTGTATTTCTCCAATTACCGATAGTGTGGATTGTGTGGTGTTGTGTTCGATTTTCTTGGCACATACCCTTGATGACGATGGCGACTACGACGACTGCAGACCAGCGAGCGCTCGCTGTGGTTCCGGAACGATGTCATTTACGGTTAGGTCAAGGTAACTAAATGTCACCTAGACCGTAGCGTGCAATGGCGGTCTTTGACTCGCCAACCAGAAAACCATTTGATTGGTTGAAAAGAAAGGTCCTAGCGAGGAGGTAACATCCATTAGTGCCTTGGACCAATTTAGAGGATGACTTGGACTTTACCTAAATCAGCTGAATTGGTGATTTCCACTTCACCTTGATTCACTACTCGCACTGTATTCTGTTAAAATGTATTCCACAGACACTTCTGGTCTACACGCTCGCCTGAGATAAAGGGCGAACACGAAATTATTGCGACACCGAAAATGTCATACCAATTTTCTTATAATGTTTAGAATCAAACCAAAATTTTAGGGTAGTTTTATTCATATATTTACTTCAACAATCAAAAGAAAAGTTAATCGATGGAGCCTTGAGTGTAAAATTGAACGCATTTTCGCTTGATGCCCTCCATCAAAGTCTTTACAGTGTCATCCGGTACCAGTTTCTCAGTTTTTTTTTTCCATTTTCTTAACATGTCCTTCTCGTCTTTGACTGTCTTCTTGCTCTTCCGAAGTTCCCGCTTCATTATTGCCCAGTACTGCTCCATCGGGCGCAGCTCCGGACAGTTTGGCGGATTCATGTCCTTTGGAACAAAATGGACAGAATTGGCCTCATACCACTCCAGGACACTTTTAGAATAGTGGCATGATGCCAAATCTGGCCAAAATAGCGGAGCTTCGTCGTGCTGCTGCAAGAACGGCAAAAGGCGCTTCTCGAGGCACTCAGATTTGTAGATCTCGCCATTTACTGTGCCCTTTGTCACGAAAGGCTCACTCCTCAGTCCGCAAGAGCAGATGGCCTGCCAAATGAGATATTTGGAGGCGAACTTCGACATTTTCTTCTTTTTAAATTTGTCGTCCACATCGAACTTACTCTTGCCGGTGAAAAACTCCAACCCCGGAATTGGCTTAAAATCGGCTTTTATATGCGTTTCGTCGTCCATCACACAGCAGCCATATTTTGTCAGCATCTTCTCGTAGAGCTTCCGTGCCCGAGTTTTAGCCGTCGATTGTTGCCGCTCATCGCGGTTTGGGAAGTTCTGTACCTTGTATGTATGTAGTCCAGCTCTCTTCTTTGCATTCTGGACGTAGCTCTGCGACATGCCGATCTTTTTAGCCAAATCACGGCTTGAGACGTTGGGATTTGCTTTAATCATCCGCTTCACCTTTCCCTCCGTCTTTTTGTTCTCCGGTCCCGGTTTTCTTCCAGCTCCTTTGCCGTGGTCCAACGTCAACCGCTCTTGGAACCGCTTCAACACTCTGGAGACGGTTGAATGGTGAATGTTCAACATTTTTCCCAACTGCCGGTGCGACAGGTCAGGAAATTCCAGGTGTTTGGAAAGAATTTGTTCTCTCAACTCGCGTTGGTTCACCTCCATTTTCGTTGAATCAAAAAACACGACTTCGAGTTTGACAGCATGTACACAATACACATCAATGAGAAAGTGTGCAAAATTTGGTTGATTTTTACCCAATGGTAAAAAAGTAATGCCCTGTTGAATGTGTCGCAATAATTTCGTGTTCGCCCTTTAAAGTGAACGACGGCCGTTCTCTAAGCATCGCAGAACCCTTCAGCTCATCACCCGTGACTCCGTGTCACCATTTTGCCGCGGCCATGCGCACCTTATTCAGCAGTCGGCCGTTAAGCATGGCCGTATCGTCTGCCCAGTGGGTTTCACCGCAAGTGTTACACAAATTTATTTGCATGCTCGATCACATGGTGCATATTTAAAATATTGTATTGAACCTTTGTAACAGAACGGTTACACTTTAGTGATGCATTTATGGGCATTCGTAGTAAAATGCATGCCCGTTCCGCACGGCTTTGGCAGCTGGCCACAACGGGGGGAGTTAAGTTGTGACGGTCGGCAACTTGACACAGTACTCGCTGACCATTTGAATGTCACTGGCCAATCCGACACTGTTGTTATCATTCTCCGGAAGGGGTCGGTTGATTCTGAGAATTGTTAAAGCATACAGAGGATCACTATCCGGTGGTTTCATGTTCTGACAACATCTAAAATGGAAATATATTCTTTATCAATACGTACCGTTTGGGATTGTAGTCCTTCAACCTTTCATTTTCACCAACATTTCCTTCCGTTGGATCGTGATGTAGGTACCGGATCTTTCTTCTTTTTGAATCCTTGAATTTTCAGCAGCTGTCGGTAGTTCCCTCAATGTTGATGGAAGCTGCCAATTCCTTTATAATTGATTGCTTCCAACTGGCAAAATAAACAATATTTCGGTTCCTCGCTCACAAGTAAATGTTAGTTTCACTAGGTATCGATCCGAGTTTCAATCCTCTACTTGATCCACCATGACAATTTTTTCGGTTTGGTGTTGGAAAACCACTTGGGATTAGGATACAAATTGCCGTGACATTTTGTAGAGCAACAACAAAACAACAACGAGTACCACAGTCACTGTTTATGAGCAGTCTCACTAACACTAGTGCTTCAAAGGAGAAGGGAACAGTTGCCAGTCTTCTTGATTTGTAGTCTTTGGCTTTAGCCTTGGATTTCTTATGGTTCGAAACAAATAAATTGATCATTGCAATGGTGATATTGAACTTACTACCAATAACAAACCCCTCCGAATTTCTGCAGCAATAATTCTTGTTTTATTTGAGAAAAAAATCTTCCTGGATGTCGGTAAATTACAATATATTTTTTATATGTATACTAATCTGAGGCTCGCTAGGCAAAAGGATTTTGAAAATTGATTTTATCATATTATTGTTTTCATTATTCTTTCCCTCAATTTACGCTTCGATTCGTTTCGTTCCTTCCACTCATAATTATAGTCCATTTGAATGCAGAGTAAATTGCGTAGATTTATGCATGCTGTTTAAGTAGGTAGTCAATATCTAGTTTTATGTGTGTTATAAATCATTTCGGTTTTTTGTTCGTCACAGTGAAAATTTCCACACTGCGAACGACGAAGCGCGAAAGCAGCGAATCTCTTTAGGTTCTTATTATCTAGCGGTTTTTCCTTTCTCTTGCCTTTCCTTTCTTAGTACAGTTTTCGCATTACGAAAGAAGTAGGATAGAGCTAGAGAGTAGAGGTTGGTTGCCTTTACGCAATAAGTTTCTAGTTTAATCATCAAACAACGCACTCCAGTGTGGTGTGTGTATTTTATTTGTTTTGCAATCAATGATGTGAGGACAACTTGCATAATAAATTAAATAGCTTTCTTCTTCTTCACGTTTGTTAATTCATACACTGTGAGTAACATCTAACCGTGGTAATTAGGGGATCCTCATTCCATTTTCTGTCCACTTAAATGCTCGGATTATATGCAGTAGGTTGATCAATAGGGATTTCTTATTGTTGTTGTCAAACAAACGTCTCTGACGGATGACAGTTTCGAGCACGTGGAAGGGAAAATAATGTGATTCTCTTTTAAAATTATGCATCCAACGACTGACCTCGTTCGGGGGGGTGGTTGATTATGAAATTTCGTTAGGCAATGCTGTCGAAGATTTTGGATTTTGGGCTGAAATTCAGGAATCTCCGGGGTGTCCGTTTGCTGCTTACATCCTTTTATCCTCTCCCAAGTATATTTAGCACTTCGGATTCCGGTTTCCATTGAGAGCGAGGGAGACGCGAAACAGGAATGGGAGGACAGCACTTCCTTCCCACTCACGTTTATGGGTATATTTGAATTTCATGGGACATGGTCTAATGCTACAACTTGGGGCCATGACTCATGTTTGTGCCGGAGGAATTCGGCCATGTTAACTCTCTCCGCGGAGTCACCAACAAATTGTCTTCAGAACTAACTTATAAGTAGTTCTCCTAAATTGAAATTGTTCTCCAAATTGTCTCTCGTAAAATTCATCACCGAATTCGTTTAGAATTCTCATCAAATCTAATTTTCAACATCTTTAAAAAGTGGCCTTACAACAGAAATTTCAAAATTTTCATTTGTCCTATAATCATTTGGGACTAGTGGCTTTCGGGCTTTAAAAGTTTATCTTAAATATATGGGAACTAGGGCACGGGAGGAGGCCTTTTCTTACTAGTGACATCTATTGTTAAAATCAACTATTCCTAATTCTACAGTCGAGTATTGGAGAACAGCATCGAAAATTGCCTTCGCCTGTGTGCCGCCAAGTGTGGCAACTGGATCGGGCTGTTAAGGCTGACCAGAACAGGAGAAACCCAGTCTCGGTAGTGCACGATTCTGGAGCTGGTCCCCAATCCCAGCCGATACATATAGGCGCTCTTGAATGCATGGGATTGGTGGTTCGCGAGTGTCCGTCTATTGTGTGGTAGCCAAAGGAGTAAAGAATTGCCTCCTTCGTGCTCCTAGTGTTTTTCCAAGAAACCGGGCCAGAACCGGCCGATAGAACGGTCCACATTAGTGCGCGAATGGACGAACGAAAGTGCGCCGCAACCAAAATAACTAGTGCCCCGACGCCTGCGAAAACGCTGAGAGCAACGAGGGAAAAGGTAAGTTGCATGCTACCTTCTTAATGTTATCAAGTGAACAATTATGCGAAGTTTCAAGGAATTCGGAGAGGTAAAAATAAAACCGATTCGTCAGCTGGCGTGGAACTGGTCAATTAACTCCGCTAATTCTCGCTCAAATTCTCCACTGAATACTCGTTTCAGTTGCCATGCTTGACATTCTGACAGGAATTTGATTTGAAACCTCCTACGATCTCTGCTCAGAATTTCCCTGGAATTTCAAAATAGACGTGACCGAAGTCCTCCCTTCAATTTCTTTTAGAATTGTTTATAAATCCCATAATCATTTTGGAATTCTAGTCAGAATTACCATTTTTTAAAGGAAATCTCATGGCTATTTCTCCTTAAAGTTCACCTGGAATTCTCATCACAATTCCATTGTCCTAAGCATCTGTTCATAAATTCCCATGCAATTGAATTTCTCCTTAAAATTCACTAGAAATATTCCCCTGGAAAGTCCTCTGCATTCAGAAAGTCGCCAAAGCTACAAAAGCGTATCAGGTGGGACATGTTGTAAGAATGCCAGATAACAAAGATAACAACCGGCTGAAAATTCCTCTCATCCTCTTCCATTCAGCCATAACGTTTTTTTTTTGTTTATGGAAACAATTCACAACAGTTTATTCCTACAACGCCAAACAAAATCAAGATATTCGACAACATTGCCACCAAACGCAACGACCTTGCATCAACCCGTCAAGATTTTTTCCCGCACCCACTCGTACCTGTTGACGTTTCTGCCGCTTAGAAAATCCGCTCGTAGAACAGCAAATAGGCTTGGGCGTTCAGCACCTGCTCTTCGGTCGTCTCGCGGACGTGACTGTCGGACACGTAGTACCACTTGCCGGGCGGTGGGTCCACGTCCGGTAGGATTTCCGCCTTGGGCGTGTAACCCACGGCGCCTTCCTCGTCGCCGTCGGAGGTGGTCATTCCGGTGCTGGATCGACTGCTCGACAAGCTGCTGGACGAACTGAGCGCATCGTCACTGTCCCTGGCGGCGGTGGTCATATTGCGGGCCTGTTCTTTGGCCAGTTCCCGTTCGAGCTGAAGGGCTTCCTCGTCCTTCTGGTCCAGTTCGGCTTTGGATCCCTTCGGCAGGAACTCCCACCGCATATCGTCTCGTGGAAGCTGTGGACGGACTTTCACATAGGCTACGTAGTGTCCTCCGTGCATGGTGCCCGAATGTTCCACGATTCCGTACAACGAGTAGAGCAGTTTCTTCTGGCCGGGCATAACGTTGGGCAGCTTTTTTACCCGGGAACCGCAGAACGGAGCAATGTCCAGCACGAAGGGAAACGTAACGGATTTGGTGATCTTTCGTAGCATTCCGCGAGGTCCGACCTGGAAGCGTTTGAGGTGCAGGATGAGGACAGCCGGTGGGGAAGAAATCAGAAACTGCTTCGTTGCATTCGTATTGACCGATTTGCCGTCCTTGCCGTTGATTCGTTCGGTGCAGGCAAGGCAGCAGACCTTGTTACTGCCAGTCATCAGTTCGGCGACCGTGAAGCCGTTCAAGCAGGATTGAATGGAACATTCGTTTTCTTCGCATTGGTATCGTGGGGCCAACGTACTTCCCCAGTCGGCATGGCTGTAGGTTCTCTGGCGACGTGTCTTCAAGTTTTTGGCATCCTGCTCGTCCTGCTGCTGATCACCGCTACTGTTCAGCGTCATCTTCTCCATCATGATGGCCACTCCCTCGGCACTCAAACCTAGCTCACAAACCACGTTGCCGTCCCCGACGCCTTCCTTGTTCGGGTTCTCCGGTGTGTCATCGCGCTTTTCCGGTCCAACCGACGACTGTTGGTTGCCGTTTTGATCTATCTGAGCGCCGCCGAATTTCTTCGGTTGCGAATCATCCGTTAGATTGTCTTCCACATCCGCATCGGACATTCCGTCGTCATCTGCCTCGGACTCACCGTCAGCTCCTCCGCCGGCACCGGAATCCGTTCCCGTTTCTGGCCCTGTGGCACCGGCCGCCGTGGCATTCGAATTGAGCAGGTTCTTGTCCTTCTTAACAGCGGCACGATTGGCTTTCTTGACACGTCGGCGCTCCTTACTGCTCAGCGGTTTGCAGGTTGCCCCGGAAGAGGAAGCACCAAAGCCGTAATCGGGTTCCGGACTGCCTTTCCGTCGGATAGGAGGTTGCGGCTTTTCGACGCTCACCGGCAGCGAAAGATCCAGGAAGGACTCGTGCCGAGAGGACACGTGGTAGCACTCCTGGCAGGTAAGGGTCGACACGAGGAAGCCCCGGAACACCGGCTCCGGACGGAAGATCCGATCTTCTGCTTGCGCGCCGTAGAATTTGATTTTTTCCTTCATAGAATTTTCGACGGTTTGGGGATTGACATTTTTGCTATAGCCTAACGAAATCAGGATCACCAGTTGGTATCTGTGGACAAAGGAAAGATTTAGATTCAACATCAGAGTGTAGAACGCGATCCACCGTAACTCACCTCCTTAAATCTTCAACCGCAACGCTCACCAGTAAATGTCTGAGCAGCTCGTGCGAATCATGCTGCTCGGCACCGGCAAACTGGGGCCACTTGGCGGTCAGTTGTCGCAACAGGTTGCTCGGCGAGAAAACGCCGCCTTCGGACTGCAGCTCTGTTAGCGTGTAGGCCAGGGACTCCGTCAAACTGCCCCATACATCCAGCTCGCTATTGATCGGTCTCAGTTCCGTTTCGGATCCATCCTTGTGCTTCAGCAGTCCACCTGGCAGTTGGAACTTTTCCCCTTTCGTAGCAGATTCCTTCAGAACGTCCAACAGGAACGGAGTCCGGGCAAGACACTGAAGCACGGCATTGTAAAAGCAGGTATTACCCAAGTTGGACAGGCCTCGAACTCGCGGGAGACCATCAATGATGGCGGCATTGGGATCCCTGTAAATGTCCAACCGGAGATCTCGATAGTTTGGTGTCGTAAGAGGAGCAATCGAGTTGGTGCCTTTCGGTCGATTCTGACCGCTGGCCAGTCCCATGGTACTGCTGGTGACGGTCGATCCGGAAGCAATGGGTATTGGCATGGCATCACCCATTACCGCCCGGAGGTCATCGACCGTTGCAAGTAGTTTCTGTTCAATATTGGTTATAGCCGGTGGGCCATCCTTGGCCTTCTCCGCTTCTCGTTTCACAAACTCGACGCAATCTGCCAGCTTGGGCACCAACTTGGGGTTCACCTCATAGTCACACTGGTAGCACCAGACCTTGAACTCGGTCGTATTCATTGCCACCGAATGCGGTTCTGACCGGGGAGTCTGACGAAAAGAAAAACCCCATCAAAATCCCCTCCTACTACCAAGCCAGATAGCTTAAACCCCAAACCTTACCTTGTAATGAGCAAGGGCATGCTGGTTACGGTACCGCCCGCACAGCTGCGTTCCACACTGGAGGCATAGCCATAAACACATATCGTAGGACATCGCTCCCTCCACCTCGCCATCCCCAGCGGCCGCCAGATCCAGGGTCTTGTCCTCCACGCATTTGGGACAGTGCTTCTCCAGACCGTTCAATTTCAGCTTCTTCTTGACCATCGTCGGGTCGATTGCTTTCTTCACGTGGACGCACTTATCCCCCGGAGCGGAGTGGGGATGCAACCGCGCATCGTCGTTCGATTCCGTCGAGGAATCGTCGTCCCTGATCTCATTGCACTTTTTCTTCACCATCGCGCACTCGGGACGGCCTCAAGCACCTGAAAACCCACCAAACAAAGAATATATCAATCCACCAGACTGGGTGCTGCTGCGGCGGAACGGCGGCCACGGGGGAAGAGACGCAACCTCCTCCCCGTTGACCTAGAAAACATTCAACACACAAAGAACCTCCTACTCTAGCTGTGGCACTCCCAAACCACCAGAAATAATTCACCGGACCAATCCTGGTGGATCCAGAACTAGACTTTTCCACTTTCTACGCCTTTTCACTGCGGACAACCAACACACATCACACGACAGGGACCACTCTCTCCCGTGCACGGATCATCCATTCATTCCCCCACCACAATAATTGAGGTTAATTGCATTTGCACCAAAGGAAAAGAAGTCATTCCTGCGCACGGAAGCGCCCAGCCCCAGCGAATTCCAACGAACCTCGGAACACCGCATTGTCAACTTACTTTTGCACTACGGATTTCGCAAACCGGATCGATGATTCAGCGCACAAAATTCAATTTAAAAACACCTCAAAATACGTACGGAGCAGAAAGTTTTCATCTTTCGCACTGCGTCTCGTCGTCGTCAATTTTTTAGACCAGCACAAAGGTGAGATGACTGACAGAAACGGAGTGAATGACAGATGATTACCCGAGTAGAAGTTTTTGATTTAACGAAAACGCCAGACGAAAATAGACGACGGGTTCTACCCTTTGTGGTCGATGGTGGATCAGTTCAACACGAGGGCTTTCCGCCAACATGGATTACCGGGTGGTGCCTATGAAATTACCGCGAATTGGGTTCCTTAGGGGTATAGACTTCTCTGACGTTTGTGAATTGGGTTCTTTAAGGGTATTGAGGTAAATACATATTCGTAATCTGCATTAAAAATGGAACCCACTGGAACTATTTTAAATAAGTTCGATTACATTTACAAAAATCACCTTATTAGCGCCCCTCGGTGCCACTTCGTATGGGAGCGAGCTGTCAGTTTGTTAGTTTAGTGTCAAACAGTGAAGTTGTTGTTTTGCTTTAAATCTTAATTTAAAAATCGAGATGAAAGTGTGTGGGTTCGAAAAAAATATCGCTATCAGGGCATTATCATTATGCAAATCTAGGAAAAATTTCAAGCAATGTTAGTACTTGGCACAAACGATTCGCTCATCTGGGAGAAACCAATTTGAAAAAGTTAGTCAGGAATCATATGGTTGAAGGGCTTGATATTGGACTTGGAAATGAGGAGCTTGATCCTATTGTATGCAAAGGATGCATAATAGGTAAGCAATCACGAGAAGTGTTTAAGAAAGAAGAAAGAGTTCGTTCAAGGAGGCCTCTAGAGTTGATTCATAGCGATGTTTGTGGCCATATGACTGACGAGACTTATGATGGATTCAGGTATTATGTCTCCTTTATTGACGATTTCACTCATTTCGTGATCGTTTATTTGATCAAACATAAGAGTGATGTGTTTAAAAAATTTGTTGAGTATGAGGCAATGGTCTCAGCTCAATTTAATTTGAAAATTTCCAAGTTGAGATCGGATAATGGTGGTGAGTATTTTGGTAAAGAATTCATGGCCTTTTGCACTAGCAAAGGGATCCAGATGATACCTACTGCCCCATACACCCCTCAACAGAATGGAGTGAGCGAACGCATGACTCGCACTCTGTTGGAAAAGGCTACAACCATATTACATGAAGGTGCAATGCCTTATGCTTTGTGGGGAGATGCGGTGTATGTCGCTGCTTATTTGACAAACCGAAGCCCCACAAGTGCATTGTCTGGATTAAAGACACCTTATGAAATGTGGTTCAATTGCAAGCCAGATGTCAGTAATTAATTAAAGGTGTTTGGTTGTATTGCTTATGCACACATTAACAAGGTGCATCGAAGCAAGCTTGATGGAAAGAGCAGGATTTTGGCCATGGTCGGTTATGCTCCGAATGGTTTTCGTCTGTGGGATGATAATGAGAATAAAATTGTCATCTCAAGAGACGTCATTTTCGATGAAGGAAAATTTTATTTTCATAGAAAGGATGAAATTTCCAACAATGAGGAAGTGTCCAATCCAGAGAGGAATGATGAAATTTTTGAGCTAGCTTTACCACAATCTCAAATGTTTCCTGAAGCTCAAGAACCAGAGTTTGTAGAAGTTAAAAATGAGGAGACAAGAGATGATGATGATGAGGAGGAAGATATTTTCTTGGAAGCGGAAAATGAGTAGACCGGACATTACGTTTGCGGTCAGTATTTTCAGTCGATTTCAGAGTAACCCAGATGACACCCACTGGACTGGACTCAAGCGGATTCTGAGATACCTTCAAGGAACCCGCAATCTATGCTTGATTTATCGAAGGAGGGACAACGAGGCACCACTTTTGGGATACGCGGATGCAGATTTTGCCAATGACGAAGAGGATAGGAGATCAATTTCTGGAAGTGCGTTTACGGTATATGGGAACCTCGTGTCATGGAGTACGAAGCGGCAACAACTCGTCAGCTTGTCATCAACCGAGGCGGAGCTGGTCTCGCTTTGTGCAGCATCCAAGGAGGGCATTTGGTTGTGTGAGTACATGCGCACAACCCTACCCACAGTGTGAAAGGGTTTTGCACACCCCTAGGAATACTACCAACCAAACCGCGTGAACGGCAATGATTTGACATCGACTCTCGGCATCGCTGTGAGTCGGCATCAGTGGTATTCAAGCAGTCAAGCAGGTAAGTGTAATAGTGGAGAGATCTCGTCGTGCTGGACGATTTCTGCTGGGTGCCGGAGGACTTCCACAATGGCGATCCGTGCCAGGTTTGTGTTCATTTCTTTTGGACACAAATAAATCGAATCAAGTAAATTATTCATGGTTCCCTGGCAGAAATCGTTCAGTACAAAAATAAAACGTGGAACAAAGTTAACAAAATGGTGGAGAAACCTTAAGTGAATAATTTTTTTTTTCTCGTACGGCAAAATGGCGGTCAACCATGACTGACGCTAAGAAGTGCTCAAAAAGTGTGACCGAAGTAATCAAAATAGCAGCAACAAAGGATTTATTGTTTGGTTTTGTGTTCGTTTTTTTTTTTGTTTTTTCAACGACGAGATAGAAAATTGTTTTACGTTGTGTCAAAGCGATCAGCAAAGAAGTTGTTGAGCCTCGCGTCTGGTTGACGTGTGTGAGTAGACATAGAAATTACGCGTTGTGTCGAGACGGCCAACATAGTGGTTGTAACCTCACGTTTGTGAGTGTGTGTAGACACATAGTTGTAGCAACAATCAATACGAAACTAACGATTTTAAATTGGCTCACCACTTTAGTAGCCTATTGGTCCCAAGCAAACGATTAACGTACCCTATTCTAGTTGAAATTCTATTACTACACTATGTTTGTTTTGATTCGCTATGAAAGTTTGACAGATAACATCAGGGGTGTGTGGATTGATGCAGAACATGCAGGGGTGAGTGAAATAGCTTGGGACTGCTTGGGACCGTTGTTCTGGTACTGAGTGAGCCAAAAATAATAATGATTTTCTTCGGGACCCAGTGGTCTTAGAGTTACCTCTATGGTTGTAGTGAAGCAGGACGCACACTGTATGATCATTTCCGACAGAAGCGGGTCGAGGCGACCGTCGGCTGTGGATTGAGACAACCACATCAACAGGGAGGTTAAGGTTTGCATCGAGACATCCGTTGTTTTGTAGCTCGGGACGAGCGTCAATACAGGTCGGGAGGACCGAGTTTGTTTCGAAATGAACCAGTAAACTCTAGAAAAAGTCGATGTACTGATCATATGATGTCATAAGCTGATCTCTTCACTACAACCAGCATATTGTAACAAAACGAAAAAAGAAGACGGTGGCTTGTCTTGACCCAATAATTTTATCAAGGTTGTTGTGTGATTTTTTTTTTCTCTCCTAGGCCATTTTATACAGTTGAGGGATTATTGTCTGTCAACAAACACGAATCTGACATGGCACGACATGCCAATGTCTATTCTAGCACAAGCTAGTGCTAGTTTTCCCCACAAGACAGAAACGTAGATGATAAAGCGAAGCCACATTTTTTTTTGGGTGCGCTGATATGCAAATAGTTTAACTGTATAACTGTGTGAAATTAATACGTATATATATTTTATTTTTCATATCGCATTGCCGTAAATGAAACTGGATTTTTTGAAGCATTTTTTTTTTCTTTGCGGAATATAAGAGCACTGGTTGCTAATTTCTTTTTTTCTTCCTTCCCAATAGTTGGGGTGATAAATAAATATGAAAAATTATATCTTGATTTTATGGTGATTTTAGTAACGCAATTCGTTTACCGCGTATTTTATAGCTATCAGCAAAATGGAAAGTGAAGAAAATAGTGACCCAAATGCGATTGGCGAAGCGAATGGCGAGGAGTGTCTAATCGAATTCACCGAAAATATTCCTACGGACCCAGAGGATTCCAATGACCCATTGGAAATAAATCATGCACCGGGCGATGCAGTCGAAAGTGGTTCGAAGCGAGATGAAAATATCGTTTCACGCCAGCCGCTTTACAACGACCATACAACAGGAGGTTTTTCCACCGGAACGGCCGAGAATCCCCAACCAGTAAGTACATCTTCTGACCGGCTCCACCGACTTGAAGTTGCAATTACTGAACTTGCACAGATGATAGTCCAAACCACCGATCACGCAAACAAGCCTGACGACAAAGACAAATCTACGGATCACACATGGGGTCATTCCAATCTCGGCACCGGTATCGCTGCACCTCATACTGAAGGTGCAGCATTTCGATGGGACCAGTTGAAACCAGTCCCAAAAGACACCCCGGCAAGCAAAATGTGGGAAGCCTGGAAGCGGTTCATTGAGACTTTTGAAATAACTGCTTCACTCTCAAATACCAACGATCCAGCGCGTCGATCACGGCTTCTTTTTCTCTCTCTCGGAGAGCAAATGCAAGGCATTGTACGGGCCGCACAGCTGAGGCCAAATCTCGACGATCCTGGTTGCTACGAAAAATTCGTAGCAAACATCGACAATTACTTAAAATCGATGACGGATACGGCTGCGGAGCACGAGGCTTTTTGTCGTATGCGACAGGAAAGGGACGAAACGGCAATGGCATTCCATGCCCGCCTGACAGATGAGGTGAGGCTATGCGGATATGGAGGCAATGACCAGATTCGGTTTGTCCGTGCTCAGCTACTAAAGGGGATGAATAACCAAGAACTAGCCAAGACGGCCAGAATGTTTGGATACGACGCCAACTTTATTGTTCAATCGGCAACACGTTGCGAGGCTTTCGAACCAGAGAGAGCTCCCCCCGAGGCTACGGAAGTATCAGTGGTAAACCGAACTAAGAGAACATTCGAACAAGCACAGCCAGTTGATCATCGCCATAGATGCCAAAATGCGGCGGGGCTTTCGTCGAAGCGCTTTCGTGGAGGTGGTGGCTACGTGGGCAGACGTGGTCGATGCTCACGTTGTAATCATCTGGCTCACCATAACGAACAATGTCCAGCCTTAACCAGAAATTGCAACACATGTGGCCAGCGGGGGCATTTTTCGGTGACCTGTCGCCGTCGACGTGTGAACCGCGTAGAGGAGGATAAACGCAGTAATAGCCGTGTCAACGAAGATAATGGAAACGGAAAGGTATAAATTAAATCGTATTCTACTCTTCCAATTACTTCTTCACAAGTAAATCTGTGACATTAATTGAATTAAAACCATAGTTCCTGGCTAATAAATAAAATAAACTGAGGAGTAGGATTTTTCATCTTACCGTTTTGTTCTTGTTCCCTTTTCCCCATTTCCTTTACAGAATATCAATTCATTGTCTCTCGATGATGTTTTAGTCGACTGTCGTTTGGGTGACTCCAATCCTATCAATTTTCTAATCGATTCCGGTGCTGACGTCAATGTCATTGGGGGAAGAGACTGGAATCGTTTGCGAATTGAGTATGAAAGTGGGTCCGCAAAACTGGAACTAGTCGATTCCGCAAAAGTCAACGATTTAAGGGCGTACGCCACGGATAAACCAATGTCGGTGCTATGCGTTTTCAGAGCAGATGTGCGACTCAAAAGCGGTCCCACCAAGGCGATTCGAGCAGAGTTTATTGTTATCCCCGAGGGTCGTCGCTCATTACTTGGAAGATCTACTGCCAGTGATATGAGTTTGTTGACAGTGGGGATGACAGTTAATCATTGCTCAAAACCTGCCACACTGGAAACCTTCCCGAAAATGCCTAATATCAAAGTAAAATTCAACATCGATAGATCCATCCCCCCCGAACGAAACGCTTATTACAACGTTCCAGCAGCGTTTCGAGAGGAGGCAAAACTTCGGCTTCAGGAGATGGAAGCTCGGGGAATCATCGAAAGAGTAACAAAAGCACCTGAATGGATTAGTGGAATGTCCGCTGTAGCAAAAGGGAAGAACTGTTAAAGTATATGAGAGTGCACAGAGAATGGGACGAATTTCTGAGAGAAGAATCTCTCTCCAGAAGTTCTCACCACCAACCTATTTGAATAGGCTCAATACGAAGAGAAATATTATTTGAGAAAAATCTTCTCCAAATAATATTTCCCAAACCCTTTTTCTTCCTTTTAGTTGGAGATGAAATCCACCACCCAATAACCAAACGATAATCTTTACTATTAATAAGATTTATTATTGGTAACCAAAAAAGTATTAGTCATAGAAGATAATATGCAAAAGTTCAAGTGACAATGTCTTTCTCAACTGATTTGTAGCTCTAGTGATGTTTATCTATCTACGCGGAATTCTGTCTGCTATAGCTTCTACCGTTTCGTGCTTTATGCACACACACTACTCTGCTAGTTGTTTGATCTCTGATCTCGTCTCTGAGCTTTCGTCATAAGCAGCCAAAGCTGCGAATCCTATTAAAAATAAATTGAATTCTAACAAGAACGATTTCCGCCTAGTTGTTAATATGAGGGCACCCAACATAGCGATTAAGCGCGAATATTTCCGCTTGCCATTAATCCAAGAAATGAAGTCAAAGTTACACGGAGCAAAGTTTTTCTCCAAACTAGATCTTACTAGCGCTTATTACCATCTTGAGTTACACCAGGAATCACGAGATGTAACAACGTTCCTGGCCGAGAATGGTATGTACCGGTTTACGAGACTCATGTTTGGTGTGAATTGTGCACCTGAAATTTTTCAGAGAGAAATGATGCGCATATTGGGGAACGTAAAAAACGTCATTGTTTACATTGACGATATTCTAGTGTTCGCTGGGTCATTAGAAGAACTCCACACAATTGTCGCTCAAGTGTTGCAGATATTAAGAAACAATAATCTGACGCTAAATACAGCCAAATGCGAACTAGATAAGCGTCGCATAAAATTTCTCGGTCATGAATTGGATGAATCCGGATTTCACGTGGACGAGTTAAAGGTAAAGCATCTGCAGCAATTTCGTCAACCGACTACCGCCTCCGAACTGCGAAGTTTCCTCGGACTAGCATCCTTTATTAGCCCACACATAAGAAATTTCGCAGACTTAACAAATCCGTTATGGTCTATTGCTACGTCGAAATCATGGAATTGGGGCCCAAGTCAATCGAAAGCGTTCGAGGAAACAAAGAACCAAATCGCTCGATGCACAATAGCTTTAGGTTTCTTTTCGGACACGGACAAAACAATACTATATACTGACGCATCTCCAAATGCGTTGGGGGCGGTCCTCGTCCAAGAAGACGCGCTCAATAAATCACGGATTATTAGCTTTGCGTCGAAGGCACTAACCTCTACCGAAAAAAAATACGCACAAAACCAGCGAGAAGCTCTGAGCACCGTGTGGGCCGTAGAGCACTTCTCTTATTTTCTATTGGGGAGGCATTTTACCCTTCGTACTGACGCTCAAGGTGTTATCTTCATTCTAAATAGATCTCGCGAGGATTCCAAACGCGCCCTAACTAGAGCAGATGGCTGGGCTTTAAGACTCAGCCCGTACAGTTACGATGTTGAGTATGTGAGGGGCAGAGAAAATATTGCGGATCCTTCATCTCGATTATATCATGGCGAGGACGGTCCATTTGAAGAAGACACGAGCCCATGGGAGATCGGTACACTTGAGATCAACGTAGCAGGGTTCTTGACTGAAAAAGAAATTCGAAGCGCAACGGACAAGGATGCAACACTACAGGATGTGATGCGAGCTCTAAAATTCAGTGATTGGTCGAAACAATTGCAGGTCTACCAGTCGGTGGCGGATGATCTATCTGCGGAAAATGGTATTCTCGTAAAGAATGGCTGTGCAGTAATTCCAGAGGATCTGCGGCATAAGACCTTACAAATTGCACATCAGGGTCATCCGATGACAGCTAAATTAAAGAGCATACTTAGAGAGCGCGTTTGGTGGCCAGGAATCTCTAAGGATGCCGAAAACTGGGTCAAATCCTGCGCAACATGTGCAGCTACCGGACGGCCCGAGAAACCAACTCCAATGGAACGCGTGTTCGCGCCAAAAGAAGTATGGGAAACCATTGCAATGGACTTCAATGGACCATACTCAAGGTTTGGTGGCATACACAGTATGCAAAAAAAGTTTATCCACCCCCCTACCAATTTACATTTATTTTTGTTTTTCTGGTGAAAATCAGTTTAATTTTATGAGTGTTCTTCCATGATTTATCAATTTATGCTTTTTTATCACATTGCCATTGAAAAAACGGCGTTTATATCTTTTCTTGAGACTTCATGTGATAAATTATGAAAAATGGTAAAGAATTACGCAAAAAAAGTTTATCCACCCCCAAACGGATACTATGACTTAAGTGTGTTTTACAGAGTTTTAGTGTGTATTCTGCAACTTTCTCGAATGTAAACATTGTGTCTATCTGTCATTTAGTGCTCTTGAAGTTTTCGTGCTCAAAATTTCAATTTTGTGTTCAAAATTGGAAGTTATTTGTTTCAAAATGCTCAAAAAAGACCAAATTTCGATCAGTATCCGAAATTTGACTATTGAACATCACAAAACTGGCAAAAGCTACCGTGATATTGCCGATATTGTCCAGCTTCACAAATATACGGTCACTAGAATTGTGCAGATGTACAAAAAGCGTGGATCTATCTCACCAGCTAAGCGATCGGGGCGTCCTTCAAAGACAACTAACCGAATTGACAGAGCTATCGTGAAGAAGGCGGAGCTGGACCGGGGTCTATCAGCTCCGAAAATTGCGAAACAGATTGAAAGCGAGTTTTCAATTCAACTGACATCACAATCCGTACGAAATCGTCTTCATAAGAAAAGTTTTAAGGGCAGAGTAGCTCTTAAGAAGCCATGGTTGTCCGCAATATATTTCATAAAAAGATTGAAGTGGGCCCAGGACCACATTTCATGGACCAAAATTTTATGGTATCTGATGGTATGGTCTGATGGTATCAATGGTGACCCAAACAGCATTATTTTCGTCTCGTCTGACCAGATCACCTTAGTCCAGTCATCACTGGTCCATGAAATGTGGTCCACTTCAATCTTTTTTTTTTAATTATTTTGCTGACAACCATTGCTTCTTAAGAGCTACTTTACCCTTAAAGGTTTTCTTATGAAGACAATTTCGTACGGATTGTGATGTCAGTTGAATGGAAAACTCGCTTTCAATCTGTTTCGCAATTTTCGGAGCTGATAGTCCCCGGTCCAGCTCCGCCTTCTTCACGATAGCTCTGTCAATTCGGTTAGTTGTCTTTGAAGGACGCCCCGATCGCCTAGCTGGTGAGATAGATCCACGCTTTTTGTACATCTGCACAATTCTAGTGACCGTATATTTGTGAAGCTGGACAATATCGGCAATATCACGGTAGCTTTTGCCAGTTTTGTGATGTTCAATAGTTAAATTTCGGATACTGATCGAAATTTGGTCTTTTTTGGGCATTTTGAAACAAATAACTTCCAATTTTGAACACAAAATTGAAATTTTGAGCACGAAAACTTCAAGAGCACTAAATGACAGATAGACACAATGTTTACATTCGAGAAAGTTGCAGAATACACACTAAAACTCTGTAAAACACACTTAAATCATAGTATCCGTTTGGGGGTGGATAAACTTTTTTTGCGTAATTTTTTACAATTTTACATAATTTATCACATGAAATCTCAAGAAAAGATATAAACGCCATATTTTCAATGGCAATGTGATAAAGAAGCATAAATTGATAAATCATGGAAGAACACTCATAAAATTAAACTGATTTTCACCAGAAAAACAAAAATAAATGTAAATTGGTAGGGGGGTGGATAAACTTTTTTTGCATACTGTACGTCCTTCTCGTTGTAGATTATCGCTCCAGATTTTTGATAGCCCGCATAGTGAAGTCTACAAGTTTTGAATTTACTCGTAAAGTGATGGAGGAGCTCTTCGATAGAGAAGGGTTTCCAAAGAATATCAAAACAGATAATGGTCCACCGTTCAACGGAGAGGAGTATAAAAAGTACTGTGAAGAAAGGGGAATCAAATTCGTGTTCTCAACACCTCTGTTCCCTCAGCAAAATGGGTTAGTGGAGAACTACATGAAGACAGTCAATAAAGCAATGGCTGCGGCGTTTTCTTCAGGTACCAGTTATATGGAGGAGCTACGAGCTGCAATTCAAGCTCATAATGCTGCAGCTCATTCAATCACTGGTGTTCCTCCAGAAGAAGTGATGATGGGTCGGAAGGTCAGGCGGGACTTACCTCTATTGAGCTCTGGGAAAGTTGAACACGACCAAGAAATTATCAACGAACGAGATCGAGAAGCCAAGCTAAAGCTAAAGAACGCGAGGACAGTCGCAGAGGTGCAAGGAAGTGCCAAATAAAACCGGGAGACACAGTAATTGTTGAACGGCACACCCGCGTAAAAGGGGATACCAGGTTCGATCCGAAGCGATTTACGGTACTGGAACAAAATAATGGCAGCCTAGTACTTACGGACGATGAAGGACAACTTTTGAAGCGCCACGTTTCGCAAACCAAAAAGGTTTTTGATTGGCGCGAGGCTACAGAAGACAACTACACCGAGTTAAGTATGGAACAACCCGCTGCACAGCCTAAATCACGCCCTGTTAGAGAAAAAAGGATTCCTGAATATTTGCACAACTATGTTCAAGAAGTCGAAGATATTTTGTAACTATACTAAATGGAATCATTTGCTAACTGAATACAAATTAAATGAATACAAAAACAGTTTTAAAATAAATTGAAGATCCGAACCGGGGTTAAATAATTAAAAAAGGCTTAACAGAATTGATAAGCAATGATGTGTCCATAAATAGGAAATCTGAACATAATTTCCAATACTGTTAACGATTTAAGTTTTTTGGCTTACCGCAAGTTAGAATTTGAACTTAAGTACAATTAAGTTATGCCGTTTCACCCGTAAGATGAAATCATTTTTTTCTTCATTTTTTTTTCGGAGAGGAAGTGAGATGTGAGTACATGCGCACAACCCTACCCACAGTGTGAAAGGGTTTTGCACACCCCTAGGAATACTACCAACCAAACCGCGTGAACGGCAATGATTTGACATCGACTCTCGGCATCGCTGTGAGTCGGCATCAGTGGTATTCAAGCAGTCAAGCAGGTAAGTGTAATAGTGGAGAGATCTCGTCGTGCTGGACGATTTCTGCTGGGTGCCGGAGGACTTCCACAGGTTGTCAAACATGTTGTGAGAGGTTGGTACTCTAGCAGTTCCATTCACAATATTCGGGGACAATATTCCATGCATTAAAATTGCGGAAGAGCCCCGCGATCACCAACGCACTAAACATATTGACGTGAAGTACATGTTCCAAAATAAGAAGATAACATTGAAATATGTGCCTTCTGAGCATCAGGTAGCTGATGTTTTTACAAAACCCCTAACAAGATCAAAGTTTTTGAAAATGATTAGTCTGTTAGGAATGGAAATTGAGGGGAAGTGTTGAGATGGTATAAATCAGGCAATTTCCTCTGTGTTATTTTTGACAGTGCATACGTTTGAGAGAGAGAGAAAGGTGAGCTTTCGCTCAAGAACAGCGAGCTTGGCAACAAGCAGCGTGACAAGAGAGCTTTTGCTTGATGGTAGGATTTGAAGAGATATCAATCACTAGTTTAACCAGTTGCTTGGCAGTTAGGACGAAGAGAAGAAACATTGTAAAATCATTCTGTATTGGAAAAGCTGATCAATAAATATTGGTGAAAAGTATTGAATCTATTTCGTTCAATAGTTTGTATATCACTAGGTTATGGTGAGTGTGCTCGGCGTGAGTTTTCACGAGAGTACTGTTCCCTTTGCTTTCCTCGGTCAAGGATTCGGCGTTGTGTTTGTAAGTTGTTTGAAGTCTGAGAGGGAATTCCTCATGACTGTTCGATTCTCCATTTTGCTCATCTCAATATTGTTCAGATTAAAAAATGATTTAAAAAATATACTATGTTCGAATAACGGCGTTGAATTCATTCAGTATATTTCAAATAACATCTAAAAATTGATAAGCAGGCGTAATATCTATCGCAATAGCACGCATAGCCGTTACAGTTATTTCCATTTTCGTTCCTCGTACATTTGTTCGTCTAGTGGATCGGTCATTGAAACGCTGAACATTACCAACTATAGACTGCACTTCTAGTCTCAGTCAAGAAACGATGAGGACCCGATAGTAATAGTTAAATATTCTTAAGGAGCTGTAAGTCGGGTTGAAAAAGATCGAGGAGCTAGCTTCAAAGGAGAAATCAATATTTTCTGCAAGGATAAAACTGCACATCTATGATAATCAGTTCCACCGAATTGTGTTCGAGGAGCTAAAACTGAACGCCTTCCGATGGGAAATAACGAACAACTTTTAGCATTTAATTTATAAGGATTAGACAAGATTTCCGACATGCAACTGAAACTTTTACGAGCCAGTAGCTGAGCTTCATTGGATGGATGACAACAATGAAACAGGTGGATTACGAGAATCAATCAGATGTACGTTATCTGGTGGGCCATATATCTCCAGTATTTGAGAACACTATGTTTATTTTTTGTTTTCAAAATCAGCTTTTTACTTGATCGAAATAAAAAAAAAAACGCATCCACACCAATAAACAGCTTGTATACATCTTATCATTATCACGACTTTCAACATTACAATGCATAAACCATTTTTATACTAAGTTCGTATTCTTTCGTTTTATACCGACCTATGCGTCGGTCGGGAGAGTTGCGATTTAGCGTAGCTTTTATACTATATAGATTTGAATATTTTCTGAGTGTAGATTTTTAGGGGTTACCCAATTTGAAAAGTCACCCTAACGAGGGGTAAGACAACGAGATATCGTTTTTAAATGTTCCTAAAAAATGTTCCTCAAGTAATTTTCTGAAAAAAAAACACTCTTGGACGGCAATGTCGTAACATGCTTTAGTTAGGCAGTATACAACTGGCATCGGGACAACATTCCAAAATTCATAAAGAGGGCGGTACCAAAAAATTAGGACGTGTTAGGGTATAAGTTTGTTCAAGACTTTTACTCAGGGAACCACGAGAAAGTCAGATAAAGTGAATTTTCCCAGTCCTAGAAAGCCTTGTTGCCAGGTGTTTACCCAAAATTGCCTACTTGCAGTCACGGATGTTCGAGAACCTCAAAACGAACCTCAAAAGAATTTGAATTTGGGTAGTTTTTTTTTTTAATTTCTTTTCAGTGTGCAATTGGTTCGATTTTTATAACCGGTTCGCCACCAACAGCTCTCGGTCGTTTCCGAGGAGCCATGTGAACTGTCAAAAAACGAAAACATTTTGCACGCAAAACATCACTTTCCAGTCTCAACCTAAAATATCGTGGAAAAACAGGTAAAAACAATATAGAAACTGCCCCAAAATGACCACCGCAGCTCGGCCAACGTTTGATCCGGCACGGGGTGGCAGTGGCCGTGGCGAAAAGGATCTCAGCGCCCTGTCCAAGCAGTACAGCAGTCGTGATCTTCCGTCGCACACCAAACTCAAGTACAGGTATGGAATTGGTCACCCGCTTAAGCTTCCTTTGTTAGCACAAATTGATTGTATTTGTTTTGTTCACAGAGATCCTGGCCAGGGAACGACCGAAGAGCTACGAAGCCGTGATTTCCGTGAGGAACTGGAGAAGCGTGAACGCGAGACCAAATCCGGCGGCAGCAAGGCAGCAACCTCGGCTGCTCCGTCGTCGGTGGTACGGCGGGCGATCGAAGCCAACAGCAGCACCGGAGGAAGCAGCAGTAAACGCCAGAAGGTTGACGCTGCGCCACAGAATCTCGATGCCGATGATCCAGTAGATAGTGAGAATTCCGATTCCGACTCGGATGAAGACGACACGGCTGCCCTGTTGGCCGAGCTGAACAAAATCAAGCGGGAACGGGCACAGGATACGGCTAAGAAGGAACAGGAAAAACGTCAGGAAGATGAGCGAATCCGGATGGAGAACATCCTCTCGGGAAATCCATTGCTGAACTACGCATCGACGGCGAAGGCGGAGCTGAAGGTGAAGCGACGCTGGGACGACGATGTGGTGTTCAAGAACTGCGCCCGATCGGAACCGGAGAAAAAGACAAACCAGTTCATCAACGATTCGCTGCGGTCCGAGTTCCACAAGAAGTTCATGGACAAGTATATCAAGTAAGTAGGGTTTAAGGTTCTTTTTAGATTAATTCGCTGTCAAACTATGTATAATCATATACTCTAATATAATATGTTTCAAAGGAACGCGATAATTATGTTTGATTGAAAGAACATCCTTTTTCTTGTACTTAAATCATCTTTTATTATGACCCAGATTTTAAGTACAACACTCTGAACTAATCGATCAGAAGTAATTTCAATAAATTAAACCGATTAGACAGCCTTCCTATTTCCTATGTACACAGCGACGTAACTAAAGCACAATCCAATACAATTGTGAGTGGCGGGATTTGGGATGGGGGCGAGAATGAAATGAAAGTCAATGGATCATGACTCAGCTGAAACAACGGGAATTTGGTAGATAAAAAAACATCCTCCATAGCAGGAAATCAGTCGTCAGGCTCGTCTAGATGTTGAATCCCATATCCCGCATGCATTGTTTATGCTTCTCGATCAGTTCTCCGCAGTACTCCTCTCCCCGTTCCATTATGCTGCTCGTCAGCGCAAGAACCGAAACATGAAAGTAGGGAAAAAAGTAGAATTATATAACAATGCAACCTTCAATGGGATTCTATTCTGTTACACTCACCAAGCATCGCGAACCTTCTTCGTCTCCGGACAAGCACAGCACGCCTTGCACTTAGGTTTCTCCGGCTTAACTTCGGCTGGTGTCGTCGTCGCGGCGGTGGAAGTTGCTGCGGGTAGCGCAGCTACCGGACTGGCACTCACGGAATTGCCCATGCTTTTGTTTATCGGTGGTGCTTCGCAGTTTGCTCTTCTTAAGTCGTATGTGACCTTGAACAGAATTTGTTATCAGTATCGGTTGGTATCAAGATGTCTTGTGATTTAATGACTATGCTTACGAGATTGTCGCGTGATGCGTTCGGTAGAAATAGATTGGCAGCAGCTCTGCTATTAGTATTTCACAACTGCAATCGAAAATGACCGCACTCGACTCGGCTCGGGGAATAAAACTTCTGACGGCTGGATGAGTTACCGAAGCGTGTGAAAGTCACAACAACAAAGGGTGGATTTTGACGGTTTTGACAGATTACTAAACAAGCTGTCACACATCCCCGGCAGGGCTGTGATGATTGATGCAACAGTCAGTGGTGCAGAATCCATCTGTGTAACATTTTCTCTCAACACGGAAAGACGAAATTACTCAAAATCGAGATGAAAAGTACTTAAAAATAAGTACTTCTCTAGCACTACTGTTTTGGATACAATTTTGTTTTCATTGATGAGTACTTTAAACTTAATCTTGAAGTACAACAATAACTCTCACTCTTCGTTAACTGTACTCAAACAGTAGTCTTGAGAGAGTTCTTATTTTTGCGGACTTTTCATCTCGATTTTGAGTTGTTTCATTTTCCGCGCTATGAACGTATCCAAAATCAAGTGTTGCGATTGCACTTGGATTTGGATGAAAAATCACGCGTGCGCCATTTGCATTTTGGTTTGTTTTTTTTTTATCGCCTGGCGGAAGCAACAGATCTTATAGTTAATGTTGTTCGGAAAAATTAGAATAACTTAATAACGGACTAAACAATGTGGTAAGTTTACATCTCTCATATGGAAATTTAAAAAATATTGAAATTTTGAATTCCCAGGATCCCAGGAGATATGCAATGGTGTCCGGATCTGATGATGGAAGTTTCCCGTGTACCGCTGGGCATACGTTGCAAGTCTAGTATTCGAGTCACTTATTCCCAACACATTTGCTAGCGTGAGCAGCGAAGGAATGCTGAAGATTTGCAGCATCTCATATGCTAAGAGAGCTCAGAGTTGGTCGAAAGCTGATAGAAATTTGCTGTGCAAATATCTAAGGTAAAACACAATTCTAAATTCTAACAGTGGACTGGTGCCTTGACTGATGCAAGTTGTATGAGTGTTTATAAAAAATAAATAGAACTACTATGACTGATTTGTAATGGTTTTTAATTTTAACATTGAAGAGAAAAAATTAACGTTCAAATTTTTTAACGATAATTTCTAAATCAATACTCGGTTTTAAGTACTTTTCACCCAATACTCGCTCTTCATGACACAGTTACATTTCACTCAACACGAAGTCTTCGCAAAATACTCAAAATTGGATATTTCGCAAAGAACTCAATTTTGTCTGGTTGCACTTAGCTGTCAAGATGAGTGTAAAAGACTTAATTTTGAGTTATTTCGTCTTTCCGTGAACGGTTTCCCACCAAAAACTCTGGACACTATTTCAAATCTTCAAAATTTTGGGTAGAATCCACCCAGATCGATCAAAACTGAACCTACAAAAAAATGGGTAAACTATGTTGGGAGTGACAATAAGTTGACAGATGCACGGAGAATCGAAACAACTCAAAATTAAGTCTTTTGAACTTCTTGATATATTAAAATATACACAGCAAAAAAAAATGTAATATCGATCAACGTAATTCAAGCTGACGTATGAAATAATGATGTAATAGCAAAAAGCAGATACAATATTACATCAATGGATGTAATTTTGTTCGCAAAATCGATATACATCGTACAATGTGATATTACACAAACGGTGGATTGACCTGGTTGCAGCAGTTTCGATGTAATATTCAACAACTTTTTTTGCTGTGTATAAGTATCCAAAATACTTCCAAAGCACGGGAAATGAATCAACTCAAAATCGAGAGAGAAAGCCATCAAATAAGAACTACAGTTATAAGTTCAATTTACGTAAAAGCAAGAGTTTTGGTTATACTTCAAGATTAAGCTAAAAGTACACATAATTGAGAACATAAATGTATTCAAAACAGTAGTGATCATGGTGGGTATACAAATGGTGATACAGCTTTGTCACTATATAGGCGAAGAGGTCGCGGGGGGAAAAGTGTGGTTTTAGAGCAAATTGTAAACAAACTCGGTCGCTGTCCCATACAAAAATCCAACATGGCTGAATCATGAATTTGACACATTAGAACACCTATATGTAGTCACCTTGGTAGTGATAACGAGAGTGATAGAGAAGTACTAATTTTAAAGTTCCTTCTATCTCGTTTTTGAGTTGTTTCGTCTCTCCGTGTGAACAAAGTCGATAGGAATAAATTCGAACTGAACTAAGTCCAATTGATTTTAAAGAACTTAATATAATAATATTTCTCTATATCAGTGATAACATTTGAAAACGGCGCAAAAGCCATTTGTAAACAAATGGTTTGTGGGCCCTTTACTCGCTACCCGAAGAACGCCCACGCAAACCAACAGCATCGTCAGGAAGGGGAAAATTTCCCCTACCCGATGTTGCTGTTGTGTCGCATGGGTGTACTTCAAGTAGTGAGTAAAGGGCCCACAAACCATTTGTTTACAAATGGCTTTTGTACCGTTTTCAAATGTTAGCACTGATATTTTTGATGTTTAGAATAATATGTATGAATAATGCACTTACCTGAGATATTAAAATCTAAAAAGAGCATATTTGTATAACAAAAACGTCAATTGGCGTTGACGGCGACTCTGTAGCTCTTTACTCCTATGATAAAATCCAAAAGCAAACGTTAGACTGTGCGTGAAACATGGCGGACTTCGTACTATCCTTTCACTCCACCGAAAAATCCTATAATAAACTGTCAATCTTTTCTTGAAGAGACAATTTTTCGACGGTGCCGTCAACGCCAATAACGCATGAACGGTAGAATGTTGACAGGTTCTGTACGGCAAAAATTGCGTCTTCAAAAGTTCTTAAAGTTATTGGCGTCTTGCAGTGAAATTTTTCCAAGCTTTCGCCACCTACATTTCGAAGAGAGAACTACTAGAAGGAGGATAGTTTCCAAATTTTCCAAGTAAAACAGACGCTTTTTGGGGCAAAACGGTCCATAAAAAAAAACTATAAATTTCCCGTGGAAACTTTTGCATGAATCGTGTAAGAAAACGTGTTTGAAAACTATATTTTATTATTTCGGTATGGATCGGAGATGTTTTCATGGCAAATTATGCATAACAAGTTTGCACCCACAGGGAGAGGTTACCTCCTGCGCAGCTGCATTTTTCGGAAAATGGTGAATATGTGCGATTTTCACTAAGATGAACGTGGAAATTAAGTGAATTTACTTAGGAAAGGTTGTATCAACAATCAGTACGAAACAAACGATTTTAAATTGGCTCACCACTTTAGTAGCCTATTGGTCCCAAGCAAACGATTAACGTACCCTATTCTAGTTGAAATTCTATTACTACACTATGTTTGTTTTGATTCGCTATGAAAGTTTGACAGATAACATCAGGGGTGTGTGGATTCATGCAGAACATGCAGGGGTGAGTGAAATAGCTTGGGACTGCTTGGGACCGTTGTTCTGGTACTGAGTGAGCCAAAAATAATAATGATTTTCTTCGGGACCCAGTGGTCTTAGAGTTACCTCTATGATACTACCATAGAGGTAACTCTAAGACAAGTAGGTCCCGAACAAACGTCCTCTACTTTTTGGCTCACCTCTGGTACTATCTTCGGTCCCAAGCTTGTCGAATCACCCCTCGAAACATGGGTAAAACCAATAACCCCTCATTTTATCTGTCAAACTTTCATAGCGAATCAAAACAAACATTGCGTAGTACTAGAATTTTGACTAGAATAGGGTACGTTAATCGTTTGCTTGGGACCAATAGGCTACTAAAGTGGTGAGCCAATTTAAAATCGTTAGTTTCGTATTGATTGTTGATACTACCAACAATCAATACGAAACTAACGATTTTAAATTGGCTCACCACTTGACTAGCCTATTGGTCCCAAGCAAATCAACTAACGTACCCCATTCTAGTATAAATTCCAGTACTACACTATGTTTGTTTTGATTCGCTATGAAAGTTTGACAGATAAAATGAGGGGTTAGTGGATTTTCCTATGTTTCGAGGGGTGAATCGATTAGCTTGGGACCGAAGATAGTACCAGAGCTGAGCCAAAAAGTTGAGCTCGTTTCTTCGGGACCTTCTGGTCTTAGAGTTACCTCAATGAAAGTATGAGGCAAATTGCTGAGTTCCTACACTTTTGGCGATTATGAGAGAACTAAACTCAATTTTGGGTAGTTCTCATTCGTCGTGTTGAAGCAAAGGAAGAAGAAAATATTTTCACCTTTCCTGATTAATGTATCCATCGCAGGTGCATGAAATCGTCATCAACGTGGAATATTTTGTTTTCTGTATCGATTTTTCAATGGATCAAGCCGGATCGGCTGGTGCTTCCACATATTTTTGATGAGACAGATTAAGACTTATAAAACTGTCCCAGTGGTTATGATTTTCCTGATTTTAAATGTGTGCTTAGGGATCGTCCATTAATTATGTCACACTTTGAGGGGGGAGAGGGGAGGGGGTTTGGAAACTGTGACGAGCCATACAAAACAAATTAAGGTCCAAACAAAAAATGTAACAAAAGGGGGAGGGGGTTTAAAAATGGGCCAAATTTGCGTGACAGAATTAATGGACCTTCCCTTATTTGAGTAAATCTCGGAGAAAATCAGCTAACATCTGTAGCAAATCGTAAAATTAGACCACTCCCGATGGAAATTTGCAATATGTTCGCATTACTTTGAGTTTTGAAAATCTTCATTATGATGTAAACAAATGGTTTGAATGACATTTCAGGCGTAGCATTTGCTAACGGCACAAAAGCTTTTGTAAACAAACTTTGTAAGGTTCTTTGTACGTGAATACCACTTTCGGAAAACGTGATTACCTCTCACTCCAGCTGGCCTGGGTTCAATCCCAGTCGGTGCCGCCGGGATGTTCTGAGGCATATTCGGCTAAAAGGTGACTACACCTAAAATTTGTGTATTTTTTACACCTTTTATGAGTATCTATTATTCATAAATGCATAAATTTTATTAATTTTTGTACTAGCAATTACTCTTAAATGTGTAAAATTTTAGGCATTTTATGGGTTTTTTTTTTCTTGATTTGTTTTCCGTCGATCTTGTTTTCCGTACTGAGCACCAATGCTACCGACGCCAGGAAGGCTGCTCCCACACCTGTACCAACAATCAATACGAAACAAACGATTTTAAATTGGCTCACTACTTGACTAGCCTATTGGTCCCAAGCAAACGATGAACGTACCCCATTCTAGTCGAAATTCTAGTACTACACAATGTTTGTTTTGATTCCCTATGAAAAATTGACAGATAAAATGAAGGGTTAGTGGATTTTCCTATGTTTCGAGGGGTGAATCGATTAGCTTGGGACCGAAGATAGTACCAGAGCTGAGCCAAAAAGTTGAGCACGTTTCTTCGGGACCTACTAGTCTTAGAGTTACCTCTATGATACTACCACAAACGAAGTGACAGACGACTAACTGGCGAAGAAATCCATTTAAATAATGTGGTTCACTGTAATAGAATTTTCTTGGAAGCTTGTGCCATCATCCACCAGATGGGTTAGTTTTTTTGTTTTGATTTGAACAAAGTTGATTTTGTGTACAATGATTCTTTGACAGTGTGCAAAGAGTGCGTATCATTTTGTCATTTTTTTATGCATTTCAGTTTTGAGTAGAGTGAAAGAGATAGAACCAAAACATTCTAGTACATTTGGTGAAAATGATAGTTCAATCTAGTAGAAGTGTTGCCATTTGGTACAATCCAGTAGTAGTGGTGTTGCCATGTGGTACACTGAAAAATTGCAATAGCAGGTTAGTCACCAAAGTTTTCGAGCCGCTCCGTCTGTCACTTCGTTTGTGATACTACCATAGAGGTAACTCTAAGACCACTGGGTCCCGAAGAAAATCATTATTATTTTTGGCTCACTCAGTACCAGAACAACGGTCCCAAGCAGTCCCAAGCTATTTCACTCACCCCTGCATGTTCTGCATGAATCCACACACCCCTGATGTTATCTGTCAAACTTTCATAGCGAATCAAAACAAACATAGTGTAGTAATAGAATTTCAACTAGAATAGGGTACGTTAATCGTTTGCTTGGGACCAATAGGCTACTAAAGTGGTGAGCCAATTTAAAATCGTTAGTTTCGTATTGATTGTTGATACTACTGTGCTACCTGACTTATAACGAATATACGTTGTATACGAGTACCCCGAATACAACGTATAGTTCGTCTAATTTTACATTGTAAATGCAATGCAAAATTAGACGAGTCATACGTTGTATACGGGGTACTCGTATACAACGTATATTCGTTATAAGACAGGTAACACAGTAGGAAATACAATATAGTCAGGAAGTAAAAAGCTGCAAAGGCCGTGAAGTCCAACTTAATTCCTAATTCTTAAAACAAAATATATCACGGAATCTCTGACACAGCGTCTCGCGTGCCAAGTGAAAATCAAATAAGGAAGCACCACGATTGAAAACCCTTTGTAGCCCATTGATAGCACCATACGAACTATAGTTTGTACGACGAAAAGGTATCCTCAGCATTACGTTGTTACGGAGTGCTCGTGGTTGAACTTTAACGTCGATTTTTTGTAGAATAGAAGGACAATCGATTCTGCCCTGTAGAATGTCTGCCACAAACAGGGCCCTTGTCGTATCTCTTCGACTCCACAAAGGATCCAGGTGAATTAACTGGTACCGACTTTCGTAGCTTGGAAGGCGATGAGGATCCCTCCAAGGCAATCGTGGAAGGGCAAACCAGATGAATCGTCGTTGAATATACTCTACTCTTTGTACACTGTTTTGGTAATTGGGATTCCATACACAGCAAAAAAATGTAATATCGATCAACGTAATTAAAGCTGATGTATATGAAATAATGATGTAATAGCAAAAAGCAGATACAATATTACATCAATGGATGTAATTTTGTTCGCAAAATCGATGTACATCCGATGGACTGACCTACTAATATCCAACAACTTTTTTTGCTGTGTACAGGGTAGCAGTATTCTACCATCGACCGGACGAGGGAGCAGTAAAGCGACTTCAAACAGTAGATGTCCGTGAAACTTTTAGCTATCCTGAAAATGAAGCCGAGCGTTCTGGATGCCTTGTCGATCATTTACGAGATATGCTGGCTGTATGTGAGTTGACAATCTAATACCCTGGACAGACTATGTCTTATATCATGTAATATAGGCTGTCTTGCAATGAACACTCATGCATCTAGTTTGCACTGGAAATCCTATGTATGAGTGCTCATTGCAAGACAGCCTATATTACATGATATAAGCCATAGTCTGTCCGGGGTATAAGATGACTCCCAGGTCCATAATGTGATTCACACGATGTAAGTCAACGCCTTCTAGGATATAACTGAATGTAATTGGATGTTTCTTCCGTGAGAACGTGATTACATTGAACATTTTGTTGGATTTACAACCATGCGGTTCAGTTGGCACCAATTAGCTAAAGCTTTGAGTTGGAGTTGGAGAAGGTGGCAGTCAGCGATGGCTCCGATTTGGAGATAGATTTTCATGTCGTCTGCGAACGACAGTCGTGGACCGTCGAGGACGAAATTGACGTCGTTGAAATACACAAGAAATATCAACGGGCCGAGGTGGCTACCTTGCGAGGAGATCGGCAGTCGTCGATTGCAACTTCCAACTGACGATCAGATAGATAGGATGCGTACAGTTTGGCGATCGCTATAGGATGGTTCAACTTGTCGAAGGCGGCTGATAGGTCAGTGTAGATGACATCTGTTTGCATATGGTCTGTCATACTCTCCGTAATGTACGAGGGGAGACACAGAAGGTTGGAAGTAGTCGACCGCCCTGCCATGAAAACATGCTGGTCTTCGCTCAAGTGCTGCTTGAAGAGAGAGAGAGAGACTAATGGTTCCATAACGACTAACTCGAACAGTTTAGATATGGCACACAACGATGTAATGCCGCGATAGTTGTCGATGTTTCTTTTGTATCCCTTCTTATGCACTGGAAACATCTCAGCAGATTTCCAGCAGGAAGGAAGCACCCCACTGGAGAGGGACATTTCGAACAGAAGGCAGGTTGGTTCTCATCCGAGAATACACTCGCAAACTTGGTTGAGAATAGACGGCAAATGTCCTGAGGGGATGAAGCTTCTTCGCCGTTCAGTACCATAGTCGATGGAAGGCCAGACTCCTTTCGTTGCTCATTCACATAATTCCAAAAAGTTTTCGGGTGATATCGAAGATTCCGTTGAACATCCCGTTGATAACGTCGATAACATTGGCGACTGGCTCTTTGATACGCATGATTGATCCTCACATAATGGTCTTTGAGTTGTAGGGTGTGGTACTTGGTGTATTTTCTTAGCACGGTTCTTTTGGAAGACTTTAACATACGGAGTTCACTTGTTTGCCAAGGATGATGATTACCTTGTTTAGGAACTTTTTTCGGAACGTGTCGCTCAATGACGTAAGCCAAAATATGCGAGAGCGTTTGAGCCGCTGCATTGACATCGGCAGGGACGAGTATCCTGTCCCAGTCCAAATTCGAAAGAAGTTCCCTGATACTGTCGTGGTCAGCATTTTGGAAATTGTAGGAGACCGCAAGGGGGGGTGGAATGTTCTCAGGAATTTGGTTGCCTTCAAGTGCAATAACTAAAGGAGGATGGTGTGGAACAGTCTTTATCAACGAACAGCCATAGACAAATGCCGAGCAGTATCCTGAGCGGTGACGAAGCAAAGGTTTAAGCTACGATTGTTCTCATTAACCACGTGGTTGATTTGCTTCAGAGTGGCGATGCTGTAATGATCCAAAAGGCTTACAGCTCCAGAGTGAAATGTAGAACGGTCGTGGTCCGGATACAGGAATCTACCGTAAGATGATCGCCAAGAAATTGCCGGTAGATTGAAGTAGCCAATGATTATCATCTCGTCAGCAGCTGTAGCTATCTCCATTATAGCTCGAATAGACTGACTTTGGGATTCAATTAGCGTAGAGTCGCGAGTTCGATCCGGAGGAAAGTAAACTACACACAAAAACAAAGTGCGGTCAGCGAGCTTAATGGCAATCCAAACTTGTTCCATACAATTCTATGAAGGGGAAGCTTCCCCTATCCAATGGTGATATTGATTTGCCTAAGCGAGCCTTGACTTTCTAGAAATCGTCCAATTGTTTACAAAAGCTGTTACGCCCTAATTCCAGCTCTATCTAGAATAATTTTCACCTTGTGTGAGGTGTAATCACACTTACTTAAAATAGTTCCAGTGCACCGGAACATGCAAAGCCGCCATCTAAGTGTTATTTGATCTTTATTAACTTATGTAATCTGAAGCTAGCACAGTTTACACATTATCGTAACTCGTGTGTTGATTAAAATTTACAATTTTACTTTCATTTCTATAGCGTTCTCATCAGTCCAGCGCCTTTCGACAATTAATTTCATCGATACAAAAATCGCACCCTTCTTTAACAAGACTTTACTCGTTCTTTCAGATATCAAATAGTAGTGCAACATTAACGGAAAGAGAATTTTCTAACCAAAACTTTCACTCATTTAATTTGCCGCCTTTGCGCTCTGCTTCTTGGCCGCCGTGACGCACTTGGCCATCGTAGGCGATGCCCTCGTGATCGGATCGGTCATGAAGAAGTCCTCCAGTTTCTTCTGGCTGACGTCCACCTTGCTGCCGTCGAAGTGCACGGCCGCGTTCTTCAGCAATTCCTCGGCGGTTTTGAAGAAGTTGGCCTTCTCGAGGTGTCCGTAGCGTACCAGGTGCGGTGCGATGTCCTCCAACCGGGACCGAAGCTCATCCAGGGTGTCGTATGGCAAAGGAGCTCCAGCGATTTCCGACAGGGCACGCAGAATCTTCCAGTCTTCGCGGGCCAATCCTGGGGGAGTCACTGCAACGAGGGTTTGCTGAGCGCGGCCTTCCGTGTTGACGTAGGTGCCTTGCTTCTCGGTGTAGGCAGCTCCTGGCAGGATGGCATGGGCCAACTGCGCTCCGGCATCACCGTGGTGACCCTGGTAGATGACAAAGCAATCCTTGGGGAGCTGTTCCTTCTTGATGGCACCGGCGTCGGCTCCGAGCAAGAATAGGACCTTGGGTTCGGAAGCCAAAGCGGATTCTACACCGGCGCTGTAGCCAACGTCCAGAGCGGCCGTCTGAGCAGCGTTTGTCTGCAGGACGTTCCAGACCTTCCAGTTGGGCTGTTAGGAGATGAAGAAATGTGAGAAATGAGCTCACCGTGTACAAGAATGGACTTAGCTTACATCAGCAGGCTGGAGCGAGTTGGCAAAGACGTGCAGGGCGGTCACGAAGGCTGATCCGTCCTTACGGGCCAGCTGGTTAGCACCGACGATGATCAGTGGCTTTTTGGCGGCCTTCAGTTTCTTCGCAAACGGATGGTTGCCACTGGCAATGTCCCGAACCAGCGAGGGATCGTTTCCAAGGTGCTGAAATTGGGGAACATTACTTCATTAATTTTTGATCTTCAGAATCCCATTGACAAATACCCACCTCATAATCATACGACAGATTGACCTTCGGTCCGATCAATGCAATGTTCTGCTCATTGTGGACGTAGCCCTTGCGCAGACGGGTGTTCAACAGAGGGGCTTCGTATCTTGGGTTGGTTCCGACCAGCAGCACCAGATCGGCTTCCTCGCAGGCAGCGATCGGTGAATTCAGCAAATAGCTGGATCGGAAGTCAGTTCCCGAACCATCAGTGGGGAACTTCTGCTCAGTGCACAAAGTTTCCGATCCTAAACGGTTCAGCAGATCCTTAAGGGCAACCAACGCTTCGGCATCGGTCAATCCTCCGACAACAGCTGCCACCTTGCCCTTGGGGGCACCCCGCAAAGCTTGGGCGACGGTAATCAGGGCCGACTCCCATTCGACTGCTTCCAATTCACCACTTGGATTGCGTAGCATGGGAGCAACCAAACGCTGGCGCTTCAATCCATCACAAGCGAAACGGGACTTGTCCGATAGCCATTCTTCGTTGATATCCTCGTTCTCACGAGGCAGAATACGGAGAACTTCTCCGGTACGGGTGCTCACAATGATATTGCTGCCCACAGCATCCAGCACATCAATCGATTCCACCTTGCGAATCTCCCACGGACGAGCTACGAAGCTGTACGGCTTGTTAGTCAGAGCACCAACCGGGCAAAGATCGATCACATTTCCAGACAACTCCGACAGGAAGAACTTCTCGACGTACGTTCCAATCTGCATATCATTTCCTCGGCCAGTCGTACCCAAATCATCGACTCCGGCAACTTCCGAAGCGAATCGGATGCATCTCGTGCAGTGGATGCATCGGGTCATGATGGTCTTAACCAATGGGCCAATGTCCTTGTCTTCGACGGCACGCTTTCCACTGTGATCGATATCGGTAAACCGCGAACGATCCGATCCGAAAGCCATAGCCTGGTCCTGCAGATCGCATTCGCCGCCCTGATCGCAAATTGGACAATCCAGCGGGTGATTCATCAGCAAAAACTCCATCACACCTTCGCGAGCCTTGCGGGTCATTTCGGAGTTGGTCTTGATTCGCCATCCCTTCATGACTGGCATGGCGCATGCGGCTACAGGCTTCGGAGACTTTTCCACCTCCACCAAGCACATACGACAGTTTCCGGCCACGGCCAGTCGCTCATGGTAGCAGAAGCGAGGAATCTCGACGCCTACCATAGCAGCAGCCTAAAAAAAAAAAACATTTAAATTGCATTTAATGGCGAAATTGAAACCCCCGACCCAAACATCCTCACCTGCAGCACCGTGGTTCCCGGGTCGACCATCACCGGTAAGTCATCCACGAACACCTCAATCTTTTCCGGGGCCTTGGCCGGAGTCGTCGTCGACGTACGGATGACGATTTGCGTTGTTGGGCAGCGCGCTCCAAGCGCTAGTGCCCTGGTCAACGGCGCACGAAGCATCTTGCCTAGTTGTGTTCAATTTGGTTCTGCAAAAACAAAACAAATAATTCTGTCTGTTATCGATCGAATCGGCAGAGGAGCAGAATTTCCGCAGCAGCCAACCAGTCGACTGTCAAACGTGTTGAAAATCGCCACAAATTACATAATTTCCCTAGAAAGTTTATTCCACATTTCGACTATTTCAACGCGTCTGGGCGAACCGTTTTCCATCCGCACAATAGCAAGCCGCCGTGGGAAATCACATTAAATACGTACCGAAACGAGAAAATTGCACCGAAAGCGAGAAAAAGTCGAAAATTTTGTGGCGAAAGATATTTTTCTCCGCTGCTCACCTCGGGATTTTCGTTTGACGTTTTCCGATGGGACTGCCGATGGGTTGATTGCCGATGATGTTGATGATGGTTCGTCGCGCATGAAAAGCAAACAACACAATCGAAAAGAAGAAGGCGCGAAACGGTTTAGGTTTTGACAGTTTATGAGCTTATGATGGATTCGGTGGCAACGGTCGAAATAAAGCTTAGGCCAACAGAGAGAAAAAAAAGTTGTTGAATATTTATTAAATATTCAGTCAGAGAAATAAACTATCGATTTTCATAAGTTTGCTTTATGCTCTATAGCCACAAGAAATCGGTATGAATTCAATTGATTTGCCAAATAGGGATCGAACCATGAACGTTGAGATTACCAGGCCCGTGTCTTGTCCACTCGTCTGTCAACGCTTGGAAATGGAGAAGGCTATGTATATAACCGAGGGGACGACACATCTAAATCTCAATTCTAGATGCTCAAAAACTCTCACACTAGCGAATCAAGCTTTGAAAAAGCATCTTTCATTTCTCGCATCTACTTGCATCGTGCTTCATCTTTTTGCAGGAAATCTTCAAAATCGACATAAATCTTCCTTCTATCTACTCAGCGTGCGTGCAGCTAGCCACAGCAAAACATAATCTTTTCTGCATCGTAGATAGAGTCGTCCCCCTCGGTATATAAGAACTACCTGGTGTAAGGGCCCGTTCGAATATTACGTAATGCTAAAAATATATTTTTTAACAAATCGTAACATTCGTCATCCGTCCGCGAAATAATGCAATTTTCACAAAAGAATAAAAAAAAACAATTTAGTTTTGCTAGTGCCTCCGTAGTGCGTGCAAAGTGTATTGAGGAGATCAAATTTTGAACTCTTCAAATACATTTATTTTTTTCATTTTTTTTTTTATATCTAGGTTGAGCGTAACTCAAACATTAAATTTGTAACACAATTTCAGCAGATTTTCAGAAAAAAAAAGGTTTAAGAGCTTGCTCCACCGAGTGCTCCACACTGCTGTTCATTGCATGATTCATCTATATGCCCTTGCCAGCAAGAATCTGCCGGAACAGTTGTTGAAAGTACTGGATTCAGTCATAAAAATGGTTGACTATATTAAATCTGGAGCTCTGAACACCCGTTTACTATAATAACTCTACAAAGAAATGAACTCAGAACATGAGGTTCTTCTTTTCTACACTTCCGTGAGCTGGTTGTCGAAAGGCAATGTACTCAACCGTGTTTTCGAACTGAAGGGCAAAATCCAAATGTTCTTTAAAGTTCAAGTGATGAACGATTTCCTTGCTAATTTTGATAAGAAAGGCTGGCAGAAGCGTCTCGCTTACCTACGTGATATTTTCTAAACTCGCTAAATTTGAAGCTATAGGGTTTGTTTGCAATCTTGTTCACTTCCAAGACCTTGAAGATTCGTGGCAAAAATCAAAAACTGGCGAAAGGTTAGTATTGGAAATATTCGATAGATGACTGACAAAGGAGCGGACAAGAATACGAAGAGAGTGAATGTGAAGATTACTTTGACTTCGATGATCCGGATCCGGGAGTGGACCCGCTGGCTGTAAAGCAGGAGGAGGTGCACCAGGAAGAGGATGAGTCATTAAACCAAGAAGAAGCCGTTCGTCACTCTAGCTGTCGAACGCGTGGTGTACTACCCAACCATTTGTCTGACTATGTCGTCGGTATAGTAGCACACTCGGTAGTGGAACCGTTAACGTTTGAAGAGGCGATGGCTCGTCCGGAACGGGATGCATGGGTTGCTGCAATGGATAGTGAATTGGAGTCTCACAAGAAGAACGGCACTTGGGAACTAGTTCCGCTTCCCAAAGGTAAGAAGCTTGTTGGTTGCCGATGGGTTTATAAAATCAAGCGGAATGAGCTCAACGAGATCGTGCGTTACAAAGCGCGAGTCGTGGCACAGGGATTCACGCAAACGTATGGCGTCGATTTTGAAGAAGTGTTCGCTCCGGTGACCAAACACGCCACACTTAGAGCTCTGTTGACGCTAGCGGGGAAGAGTAATCTCGTGCTGAAGCATCTCGACGTCCGTACGGCCTACTTATATGGAGACATCAACGAAGAATTGTATATGAAGCAGCCTCCGGGTTACGTGGCTCATGACGAGGAGGAGCTTGTTTGCCGGCTGCGCAGGAGCATCTACGGGCTGAAGCAATCGGCCCGTTGTTGGAACGATAAGTTAACCGAGGTACTGAAGAAGATTGGGTTCGAAGCTAGTGCTGCTGATTCGTGTCTGTTTGTAGCAACTGTGACCGAGAAGAAAGTTTATTTGATTGTTTACGTCGACGATCTCGTGTGTGCCTAGCAAACTATATTGACCAATTGATAGCTAGGGTAGGTCTCAGTGATGCGAAGGTGTCCAAAACACCGATGGACAAAGGTTTTCTCCGTTATGAAGCTGACAGTAAGCCACTGGAAGACATAACAAAGTTCAGAAGTGTGGTGGGTGTATTAATATATATAGCTGTATGCACACGCCCTGACATTATGACAAGTGCAGCGATACTCGGTCGTAAGTTTAGTGCACCTTCAGAAAGCGATTGGACGGCTGCCAAGCGCGTCATTCGCTACCTTAAAGGAACGCGTGACTGGAGGCTGAATCTTGGTGGTGAAGAAAGTGGACTTATAGCTTTCTCGGATAGTGATTGGGCAGGTGACACGGGAACTAGAAAGTCTACCACTGGCTACGTGGTATTCTATTCAGGAGGAGCACTCTCGTGGACAAGTCGCAGACAGGACTGTGTAACACTATCGACGCTGGAGGCGGAATACGTCACCTTAACGGAAACGTGAGAGGTGGTCTGGTTGCGACGACTTCTTAACGATCTTGGAGAGGAGCAGAGCAATACGACTGTGGTAAACGAAGACAATCAGGGATGCCTCAATTTTGCACGGTTGGAACGTTCTAGTAAGCGATCTAAGCATATTGAGACGAAGCGACATTTCGTGAAGGACCTTTGTGATCGCGGAGAGGTGACATTGCAGTATTGCCCGACAGATGACATGAAGGCGGATATCCTCACAAAGCCACTGGGTGGAGTCAAACATCACAACTTTGCAGAACAACTTGGACTAGTCGGGGATGATCCGAGGACCAAGCATTGAGGAGGAGTGATGGTAAATAGCAATGTCTCGCCCCTCATCATCCACTGGTAAGTTACATCGTTTTTACACTGGGTTGACCACCGAACGGTTGTGCTGCAGAAGAGGCACGAAGGCTCGCACGAAGGTTACACGAGTGCATCAGTTAGCTTTGTACATCCAAACGAAAATCATTAAAAGCTATTTTCTCTTTACAACGTATATGTGTTGTGTTCGATTACTTTCTCCAGTATTCCGAAATCTACAAGGATTTCCCTATGCAGTTTTTGTACTCTCCCACACGCAGGACTCTCAATTGTTCGCAAAGGGGGTCGCGGATCTGAAAAGATTGGGAACCGCTGTTCTAATACGACCAACCATTTCGTCAATTTTCTTTAATTTTCTATACATCGATCTTCAAAGCTTTTCATAAGAAAAATCGATAGCGATCGTCACCATTTCATGAATAATTGTAAAGATGCTAAAAGTCTAATCGTGAATCGTTTATAAAGATCTTTCTCAAAATATTGCTACACACAAAAAACAAAAACTGTATCAGTAAAGAATTGGTTGGAAATGCTAACATGAAGCTTTTAGTGTGATGATTTATTAGCTAGAGAATGATCTTTAGAAGAGGGTAGGTGGATAGTTCCGTTAGAGTACGGCAGTATGAAAATTGAATAGAAGTTGAAAATGAGCGAAGGGCCATTAATGCGACAGTTTTTCAAGATAGACGCACATTTTTGCCTAACCCGTACGATGTACGCGGGGACTTGAAGTATGTCTCCAAGTCCACAGGCAAAAATGTGCGTCCCTCTTGTTGCTCATAAACTGACTGCGGCTGTGGAATAGTTCTAGCGACGTTTTCATCACTACCCAAAGCCCCACGTTGCGAGAGCATTTCCAGTCGATGGTGTGTTATAATGCAGTTCTTCTTTACCCAACTATTGTGTTGCTCCTCTCGTCATGACCTACTGCTTTCTCTCTGAGATGATCACGTTCGTGATAACGTGATAATACATATTTTGAAGTTGATTTAATAAGAATTTAAAATGAAAAAGGATGTTATTATATTGAAAATACTTGCTTTTAAGTTAAAAATATTTTATTTTGAATTAAAAATAACAGTTGTCATTTTAAATATACTGTACTATAATGTCAAAAGTATGTTTTGAATTAAAAATAATCCAGTTTTAATTTCAACCATGCCGTGCTTTTCATTTGACAGTAGAACAATTTGTTTTGAAAGTTTCTACTTTTAAAAGCCTTGAGCGGGCAACTTTTGAGCTCACAATTGGCTAACTTTCAATTTAAAAGCTAACCGCTTTCTACCAAAAAGAACCAACGCAAACTTTCAATTCCACCGATGCTTTTTTTAATTTTATGAACGATTTTTCTTTGTGTGCATGTAGGTAATTGGTAGATTTGTTAGTTAATTCGACGCTTTTGGACAATGCTGGACATTTGCCAGTTTTTCAATAGTTTCTTGTTGAAAATCAACATTTGGAGGCATTGTTATCGATGCGTAGCCATAAATCTGATCGATTGGTGACAAAATTATTGATATTGGACCAGGGCAGCTGAGTTATTAACGTTCAAAATCTTTCTTAATTTGTGACATGTTCCATTTTCGGTTTTCATAAAGTGTACCCCCTCGACCCCCATATAGAAATCAAAGACGTAGTCCCCTCGGTAGTCCCATGTCAAAAAAGAGCGCGAGGGGGTAGTAAAACCAGAAAATTACCTTGCATACGGGGGCTATTCATTGGATGAAAGGGACCGTGAAAGAGGACAATAAAATAGAAAGTTTATTTTCCGACTGTTTCATCTTAGTATTCTTCTTTGCTTATACATTTGATGAATAATCAGCAACAGAAATTTGCCAAAAGGTAAAAGGGGATTTCTATCCTAGCAGCTTGATTTATCTTACCCGATAAACAAATACTATAAACGAACTTTATCCCGGATGGGAAAACTATCCCACAAATGGTTTGGATGATACCCCGAACACGTCGTTAAACTCTCTTTTATGGTTATTTTTATTAGGGTTGTTGAGATTTTTTTCTAAAACCATGTGGCATCCCTAGTCCCTTTACCGTTTGATTATTTTCCGTGCATACCATGTACCACTCGAAATGAAACGAACCCGGCCGTATCAGTCATCGGGAAGCTGTCAAACCAGTTTTTGTTTGTACACACGTCGCATCATCGCTAGCTCCGCAAAGTGGCGTCAATTTTTGTTGTTCGAATGGCATTTACTCAAACATTCCAATACAGATTTTTAAACAGCTATTGTTGCTTCGTGCTAAGTTTAAATGTGACCGTGTTTTAGTGCCGTTGCCAGACACTTGTTGAAACATGGAAAACCCGCTCTGCCGTCTCTGCCTGACTCCGAATTCCGGCCGGACTCCGCTCTTTGACAAGCTCACCATGAAAGCGAATGTGCTCCTGCTCCAGAAGGTGATCGAGTGCACTTCCATTCGGGTATGTGTGAATAGGATTCGATTTTGCAATGTTCCTGCTTAAATTTGAACCTGTTTGTAGCTCACAGCGCAGGACGACTACCCGTCGTCGATTTGCACCGAGTGCGAGCGGAAATTAAACGAACTTTCAGCGTTCAAAATCCAATGCATCGTGAACAACGATTACTACCGGGAGAAGCAAGCGGAGCTGCGCAAAAGACAGCTGTCCTGTAGTCAGCAACCGACGGAAGTGGTCTGCCTGGATGACGACGACGACGAAGAGGAGGAGGAGGACAGTGAAAAACAGAAGGCCCTCCAGCAACAGAAACAGGAACCGCTTTCGAAAAAGATGAGGATTGAGCAAGTTATCATCGAGGACGATGACGAAGACGAAGGTGTCCATTACGAGCAAAATTCCACTGACCTACAAAACTACGAAAGCGAACCTACCGATACCGAAGGGTTCAACTTCGATGACTTCGAATTGGTGGAAGGCCAAGAAGTGGATCAGTCCTACGAACCCGAGGAAGAGATGGACAACAATGCCATACTGAGTTCGATTCTGCTGGATGCGGAGGAAGACAACGACAGCGGAAATGCTCTGCTCATGGAGCAGGGCCACTACGAGAAGGTGTACCCCTACGAGTGCGAGTACTGCCGACACCGTTATTCGTCGTTGACGAAGCTGGAGTCGCACGTGAAGACCCACTCGCAAAACCGGATGAAGTGCTTCATCTGTGGCAAAATGGTCGTCGTTCATCTGCTGCGGCACTTGCGATCCCAACATCCGGGGATGTCGTTTCCCGAGCCGGTGCGGTGCTGGCATACCAAGTGTTCCCAGCTGGATGAGGTGTTTCTGAACGTGAATCAACTGTTGGCCCATATGGACACGAAAAGGCGGAGACGGTAGGACGGAGGACGGGGTGGGTCGAGTCGAATCAAGTGCCTTATTGTAAGATGATTGCTGAAGACAGGGGATAGTACTTAAGGGGGAAATCAAAACTGATGAGACTGTACATATTTGTGCTCAATAAGGATGCAATAAAGTATTTTTTTTAAAGAATATAGGTATATTTTAAGAAAGCAACTTGTGTTTGTTCTGAGATAGCGGTTACATGAGTAATGAAAAAGGGAGAAGCACATCATGTGCCACGTCGAAGCAGATAGGCAAACGGTATCATCAATCCATACGCTCATTGTTATCAGTGTTTTATTATCGGCGTTTTAGAGGGAGAAAAAAAAAGCGCACAATCGGGAGTCATATCGCCATATCGTCGGGCATATTAACGATGGGATTTGTAACAAGTGAGCTTGTCTTTCGACAAATAACCAAAGTACTAAATCGAAATTATTTGAAGCTTGCCTCGACGAGCTTCGGGCCATCTAATGAACCACCATGCGCCTCCATGAAAAGTGTGCCATTTTGAGAACACGCGGTGTCAGTTTCTAGTATTTACTACAGGGTGCCACCTAGCTCTATTTGTTCCAAATTCTAATAAAATTACATTTCATTTTAACCCAGGTGCTCCAGTTACTTACCAGCATTAATTATTATTACCGGGGTTCTAATTTGAACTTCTAGTAACCCTACAACCAGCAGAACAACGAGTTTCTGTTGCAGTTTTGTTGTTGTTTATGCTTTCCGTTGCGCATCGATCCATTTCGCTTTGCTCCATTCCATGTGCTTAATGACGTTTGAGCAAATTTTAGTTTGCTGGCGTGCAGATGAGCGGGGTTCAAACTAAAAAGAGTTCAGATTAAAAACGGTCAGATTACCGGGGGTCCAAGGTATATCCACCGACAAACCGAGATGACACTTAATTCTGACTTATACCCGAAAATCGTAGACGACCGATTTAAATGTGCAGTGATCCAAACTGTCAAAACCATAAAATTGTTCAGAATAGATCAGAACCAATTCATAACTTTTGCATGCAGGTTCATGGCTTAGCTTAATATTTCCCGCGAACCCGGAGCCAGATGTCACTAGTGTGCTTTGGTCAGAAATTTTTATTATTTTTGCTATGGTAATTCATGTCAAATTGTTACAGAAACCTTTAGTGAAAGATTACGAACCGATTTTATGGCAACGACTTTTAGCGCTAAACAACGGACAAGAATTGGAACATGGAATGTACTGACGCTAGCCCAACAGGGTAAGCTGGCACAACTCGCCAGTGAGGCCCGCCGTATGAAGCTAGAAATCCTGGGACTTAGTGAAGTCCGCTGGCCGAACTTTGGAGAACACAAGCTGTCTTCGGGACAGGTACTTTTATATTCTGGTATGCGAGGTGAAAACGCTCCGCGACATCGTGGAGTTGGCTTTCTGCTTAGCGCCCAAGCACAGGCTGCGCTCATCAAGTGGGGACCTATCAATGAGAGAATAATCGTTGCCAGATTCAGAACACGGGTCCGAAACCTTACCATAATCCAATGTTATGCGCCAACCGATGCTGCCGAATTGCAGGACAAGGAGAACTTATAGGGTTGCTGTCGTGCATAAAACTTCAAGAGGTGACATCAAGATCTACACAGACGACTTCAATGCGAAGATCGGCTCCGACAACTCGGACTATGAGCGCATCATGGGACGCCATGGTCTCGGAGATATGAGCGAGAACGGCGAGCTGCTTGCAGAGTTTTGTGGCAACAACGACATTGTGATCGGGGGTTCGCTCTTCCCCCATCGCCCAGTGCATAAAGTCACATGGGTCTCCCGTGATGGATATACAGAGAACCAAATCGACCACATCTGCATCAGCCGAAAATGGAGACGGAGCCTTCTTGATGTTCGGAATAAACGCAGCGCTGACATCGCGTCTGACCATCATTTATCACGATTTTGAAGATTTCCTGCAAAAATATGATGCGCAATGCAAGTAGATGCGAGAAATGAAAGAAGATTTTTCGAAGATTTATTCGCTAGTGTGAGATTTTTTGAGTATCTAAAATTGAGATTTAGATGTGTCGCCCTCCTCAGGTTCAACGGCGGGAGGAGAGACTCGCGCAGCTAATATTTCGCAAGGTGGCAGCGTAGAAGAACAGTGGACGAGCATCAAGAATGCCTTTATTGTAACAAGCGAGAACAACCTGGGTGAGCTGCGCACTCAGAGGAAGGAGTGGATCACCTATGAAACCTGGAGGAAGATCGAGGAGCGGAGAGAAGCAAAAGCCGCGATAGAGCGAGCAAGGACCCGAGGAGCCAAGAACAAGGCCCGTCAGCGGTATTCGGCTCTAGAGAGGGAAGTTAAGCGTTCCTGTATACAAGACAAGCGAGCGTAGGTGGACTCCCTGGCTGATGAAGGGGAGAAAGCCGCAGCAACTGGCGATATCCGCCTCCTCTATGATGTTTCACGACGCCTGAGCGGGGCAAAGATGAACACAAGGATGCCTGTGAAAGACGCGACTGGACAGTTGCTCACCGACCCCACTGACCAGTTGAAACATTGGTTTGAGCACTTTGAACAACTTCTTGAAGTTTCAACCAACCATCAAAATCTCGGCATGATCCGCCAAGGGTGAGGCGCGTTACTCGCGTAAACACTGAAGCTCCATCATTGCAGGAGATAGAAGCAGCCATCTGAAGTATGAAGTCCAACAAAGCCCCGGGGGTCGATCGCATATCAGCAGAGATACTCAAAGCTGACCCCATGCTATCCTCACAAATGTTGCATCAACTATTCGTCAATATCTGGGACACCGCGACTTTTCCGGGCGTCTTGGTAAAAGTCCCCAAGAAGGGGGATCCAACTGTATGCGACAACTGGCGAGGCATCATGTTACCACAGACTGTGATGTTACTGTGGTGCCCATCTCGGCAAAAAAAAAATCAAAGTTCTGTGTAAAGTTATCCTCAATCGGATACAGGAGAAGATCGACGCGACTCTCCGATGGCAGCAGGCAGGATTCCGTGCTGGAAGATCCTGTGTGGACCATATTGTCACGCTCCGCATCATCTTGGAGCAGGTCAATGAGTTCCAAGAGTCCCTGTACTTGGTATTCATGGGCTACGAAAAAGCTTTAGACCGACCAAACCACGAAAACTTGCGCTCTGAGACGCAAGAAAGTCCCTGATAGGATCGTCAACCTCATTGAAGCGCAGTACGAGCATAGAGGTAACTCTAAGACCACTGGGTCCCGAAGAAAATCATTATTATTTTTGGCTCACTCAGTACCAGAACAACGGTCCCAAGCAGTCCCAAGCTATTTCACTCACCCCTGCATGTTCTGCATGAATCCACACACCCCTGATGTTATCTGTCAAACTTTCATAGCGAATCAAAACAAACATAGTGTAGTAATAGAATTTCAACTAGAATAGGGTACGTTAATCGTTTGCTTGGGACCAATAGGCTGTTGAACGTATCTATATTTTTATCATAGGGGCGCTGATCCACTGAACTAAAATTACAAAGCGCCCTATGCTCACCTTTTTTGTTATTTCTCTTGAAATTTTTTTTCTTTGCCGATAATACATAACACGTTTGCAATCGAAAGGTTGTGTCGCGAATAATTGTCCGAGTAAATATCACATTTTCCCCACGCGGTAAACGGATTCCCTGTGCTGTTCTCGCCTGTTGTGGCCATTTCCTTCCAACAGGTTATGGGCCCAGTGAGGAATCGAGGAACTCGGTCGATTTAACGGAGAAAATTCGCGGAAGAAAGTTCGGTCGTTTGTTTTTTTTGGCGTCGTCGTCGTGCGGTTTGTTGCCTGGTGGTGATTTACCGGCGTGATTGAGTGAAAAATGGCGGATCCGGGAAAGTTTGCAATCAGCAAGCTTGGGAACTCCAACTATGCCAGTTGGAAGTTCCAGATGGAGATGTTTTTGATCCGGGAGGATCTTTGGCATGTCGTGGCTGATGCCAAGCCGGAGCCAGTTACTGAAGCCTGGACGAAAGCTGACCGAAAAGCCCGTGCCACATTGGGATTGTGCATTGACGAAAGTCAATATGTGTTAATTAAGGACAGTGACAGTGCGAAGGCGGTATGGGTTGCCTTGAAGGCATACCATGAAAAGTCGACAGCATCGTCGCAGCTATCGCTGCTAAATCGGCTGTGCGATGCAAAGTTAAGTGAAAACGGAAATGTGGAACAACATTTGCTGGAACTAGATGCACTGTTCGAGCGGTTGACAAATGCTGGACTTGAGTTGGCTGAGAAACTGAAGATCGCCATGGTGCTACGGAGCATGCCAGAATCTTATCATTTCTTGGCATCCGCTCTCGAAGCACGACCTGACGCGGACGTTACGATGCAGTTGGTGCGATCAAAGTTGATGGACGAATTTCACAAGCGGCAAGAACGGAGTGGAAAGTTTTCTTCTGGCGAACAAGTGCTCAAAACGCAGAATGTAAACAAAGACAAAGTGTGTTTCTTCTGCAAAAAGCCGGGACATTTTAAAGCTGACTGTCGTAAGTGGCAAAGTGTGAAAGAAAAGAACAGTAGTGGAGGCCCATCCTACAGAAAACCGGGTGGTAGCGGCCAACGTCCGGCGAAGGCTAAGCAAGTGAAAAATCCCGAAGATAACAGTGTGTGTTTCTCCGCTTACGAAGCCATCTGTGCCGTGGCAAAAGTGGATCGGTTGTGGGCAATCGATAGTGGGGCATCTTGCCACATGACCAGCAGTGAAGGATTTTTCAATAAGCTGGAAAAGTCGTGTGTTACGGTAGTGATGGCGGACGGAAATCGCTCGAAATCTGGTGGTGTTGGCTGTGGTTCCGTGAAAGGCATTGACGGAACCGGGGAGCCGGTTGAGATCAATCTGGACAAAGTGTTGTATGTGCCGAACCTCGACGGTGGGTTGTTGTCAGTCAGTAAAATGGCGGACAAAGGTTACAGTGTGCTATTCACGAAGAACAGTGTTGAAGTGCGTGATAAAGCGGAATCAGTCGTGGCCTTGGGAGAGAGGCGCGGTGGACTTTATTTTTTGAGTGAGTCAGAGATTGCAGCGGTCGCAACCCCCCAGTTCCATACAGTGAACTGCCAGCATACATGGCACCGACGATTCGGGCATCGTGACCCTGCAGTGTTCGAGAAGATCCAACAGGAAGATCTCGCTACCGGTTTGATCCTCGTGAACTGTGGTGCCAAGATAGTGTGTGAGCCGTGTATGGAAGGGAAGATGACTCGGTTGCCATACCCCAAACAGTCCGAGCAAAAGACGACGCAGCCGCTCCAGTTAATCCACACGGACGTCTGTGGTCCGATGAGCAACGTGACTCCCGGTGGAAAGAAGTATTTTTTAACCATCATTGATGATTTTAGCAGGTACGTAGTCATGTATTTGCTAAGAGAAAAATCCGAAGCGAAACAATGCATCATGAGCTTCGTGCGGATGGTTCAGAATAAATTTGGGAGAAAGCCACAGATAATCAGGTCTGATCGTGGCGGAGAATTCGTTAACCAGGAGCTTGAGCAATTCTATCGAGATGAAGGCATCCAGATGCAGCTGACTGCAGGCTACGCACCGCAGCAGAATGGCGTAGCGGAGCGGCGCAATCGCTACCTCCAGGAAATGGCGGTATGCATGCTCCTCGACGCCGGCCTGGACAAGAGATATTGGGGAGAGGCAATCGCTGCTGCTGCGTATATCCAGAACCGCTTGCCCTCAAGATCCGTGACGAAGACACCGGTGGAACTTTGGTGCGGAGAGAAACCCGATCTGAGTCATCTAAAGGTGTTCGGATGTGAAGCATTCGTATTCATCCCAGATGCAAAACGAGGGAAGTTAGACAGCCGGGCTAAACGGCTAACATTCGTCGGCTACGCTTGTGGCTCCAAAGCGTATCGTTTCTTGGATAAGCAAACGAGCAAAATCGTCATCAGTAGGGATGCTCGTTTCCTCGAACTCGGACCAGAGCTGCAGGAGGAGTCAAGAAGCAATGCAGAGAAGCAGAAACGCACAGGTCACAAGAAACCGTCTATGACAAGGAACAAAGTTGTAGTGGAGAGCAGTTCGGATCAACTGGTCAGGATTGAGCCAGATTTCGTCGATAATGCAAGTATCGATGAGGAACCGGATTGTGAAGGTTTTTCGGATGAGGATTCTGACGACGACGGACCGCAGAGCGGCGAAGAGCAAGTGAACGACGGGCCGCAGGGCGGTGAAGAGCGAGTGAACAGCAGGCCGCCTCGTAAAAATACCGGAGTACTGCCGGTTAAGTATCAAGATTTTGTCGTCGGACTGGTGAAGATGGAAGATCCGGAACCGAAGAACTACAGTGAAGCAGTGAACAGTGCCGGGAAGGACAAGTGGATTGAAGCTATGGACGCTGAATACCAGTCATTATTGTCGATGAGCACCTGGTCGTTGGTTCCGCTACCGGAGAATCGACGAGCAATTGGCTCGAAATGGGTATTCAGGAAGAAGAAGGACTTCGCTGGCCAAGTGGTGCGCCATAAGGCTAGGCTAGTTGCCCAGGGGTGCGAACAGCGTTACGGCAGTGATTTTGGTGAAGTTTTTGCGCCGGTTTCAATGCCGTCGACATTCCGGGTACTTCTGACAATAGCAGGTCACAGAAAGCTTCAAGTACGCCACATCGACGTGAAGAATGCTTACCTGAATGGAAGATTAAGTGAAGAAATTTATATGCGGCAGCCCCCGGGATACGCGGAGCCCGGAAAGGAGGAGTTGGTATGCAGGCTGCACCGTAGTTTGTACGGGCTGAAGCAGGCGGGACGCGTCTGGAATGCAACTGTGAAGGAAGTACTCCTGAGTTCGGGATTCCAGCAATCGGATTCAGATGCTTGCCTTTTTTCGAAGCAGTTAGATAACGGTGAGTGGCTATACCTTCTAATATATGTAGATGACATTGTATTGGTTGGTGGAGATGAGCATCAGCTGAACCTCTTGGAGCAAGATTTGAGCAAACATTTCCAAATCTCGTCGTTGGGACCGATAAGCCATTTTTTGGGTATCAAGGTTGACAAGAGCAACGATGGATTCTATTCCCTCAGCCAGAAAGCGTTCATCAAGGAAATCGTTGAACGCCATGGATTAAACGGAGCCAAGACATCGAGATACCCTCTGGACACAGGGTACATGAAGCAGACAGACTCCGAACCTTTAGTTGATAACGTTCAGTACCACAGCCTTGTTGGTGCGCTGTTGTACCTGGCAACGCAAACAAGGCCGGACATTGCAGCATCGGTGTCCATCCTCAGCCGTTGCACCAGCCACCCTACGCAGCGTGATTGGGTGGAACTGAAGCGCGTGGTTCGTTACTTGGTCGGTACTGAAAACTTGGTTTTACGTCTTGGAGATCAACGAAACGATGAACTGACTCTGATTGGATACAGTGATGCAGACTGGGCAGGAGATACCTCAGACCGCAAGTCTACCAGTGGATTTGTTTTTATGTTGGGAAGCGCCGTGGTCAGCTGGGGTAGTAGAAAGCAGAACTGTGTCACAATGTCTACTATGGAAGCAGAATATGTCGCGCTATCGGAGGCGGCACAGGAGGCAGTGTGGCTACGACGCCTGTTGTCCGAATTAGGTGTTGAACAGCAACAGCCAACGACGATTAACGAAGATAACCGCAGCTGTATCGACTTCGTTTCCCTCGAGCGCCAAAACAAGCGCAGCAAGCACATCGATACTCGACAACATCATGCGAAGGACTTATGTACGAAAGGATTAATTCAACTGGTCTACTGTCCAACTGATAGGATGGTGGCTGATGTTTTCACCAAACCTTTAGGACCGCAGAAGATCAATCAGTATGCAGCGGATCTAGGGCTAGCCAAGCTGATTGAAGGAGAGTTCGTTCAGTAGTTCAGCGAGGAGGAGTGTTGAACGTATCTATATTTTTATCATAGGGGCGCTGATCCACTGAACTAAAATTACAAAGCGCCCTATGCTCACCTTTTTTGTTATTTCTCTTGAAATTTTTTTTCTTTGCCGATAATACATAACACGTTTGCAATCGAAAGGTTGTGTCGCGAATAATTGTCCGAGTAAATATCACATTTTCCCCACGCGGTAATCGGATTCCCTGTGCTGTTCTCGCCTGTTGTGGCCATTTCCTTCCAACATAGGCTACTAAAGTGGTGAGCCAATTTAAAATCGTTAGTTTCGTATTGATTGTTGGTACGAGGCTTTCTCATGCAGAGTGTTGCACAACGGAGCTTTGTCTGACCCGATTCTGGTAATCGCGGGTGTGAGGCAAGGATGTATATTATAACCGCTACTGTTCCTCATCGTAATCTACGAGATCATGGTTGGAGCCGTTGACTGTGTACTGAACCGTGGGTTGCTGTGGCAGCCTATTTCCATAGAGGTAACTCTAAGACTAGAAGGTCGCGAAGAAACGTGCTCAACTCTGGTACTATCTTCGGTCCCATGCTAATCGATTCACCCCTCGAAACATAGGAAAATCCACTAACCCCTCATGTAATCTGTCAAACTTTCATAGCAAATCAAAACAAACATTATGTAGTACTAGAATTTTGACTAGAATGGGGTACGTTAATCGATTTGCTTGGAACCAATAGGCTAGTCAAGTAGTGAGCCAATTTAAAATCGGTAGTTTCGTATTGATTGTTGCTATTACCATGGAGCATCTCAACGACTTCGATGTGGCTGATCATGTTGCGTTATTAGCACAACGGCGCTGTGACATGCAGAGTAAGCTCGGCGACCTTGTGGAACGCTCCTCTGAAGCAGGTCTAACCATCAACGTCAACATGACCAAATCGTTGGATGTCAACACGGAAAACCGTTCCAATTTTACGGTAGCTGGGCAGGCAGTGGAGAAAGTCGAAAGCTTTCAATATCATGGCAGCCAGATAGCGTCGGACGGCGGCACCAAGAGCGACATAGGTGCACGCCCGTAAAAAAAAGAACCATAGAGGCACAATGAAATGTATTGTAACCATACAATAGAATTTATTGTATTTACATTAAATCATATTGTATACCACGATAAAATAACCATAACGTGTATTGTTTTCACAATATAATCTATAGTAAATGGGAAAATCTACAATAGAATAAGGGGGTTGTTATGTATCTTAACCATAGGAAAAATCACTTTTTCCTGAACAAAGATGAGCCATTTACCATTAATTGTATTGTTGTTCTATTGTTGAAAATTCTTACTATATGGGACGTATTGTAAATCTATTGTAACAACAATATGTTGTAAATCTATTGTAACAACAATATACGTACAATAAGATCAATTGTTGGCAATAGGTTTTAATGTTATTGTATTTTATTTTATGGTAATTGTATGGTTATTTTTTTCCGGGCGGATTAAGAAGGCTAGGGCTGCTTTTGCCAGTTTGCAAAATGTATGCACCAAAATCCGAAGTTTTAACTCGAACGTGAAGTCTGTGCTGTTATACGCCAGTGAAACATGGTGTGCATCAGCGGAGCACACTCAGAAGCTGCAGGTGTTTATCAACCGATACCTGCGGTACATAATTCGTGCCTGGTGGCCCCACAATTGGATCTCAAATTCCAAGCTTCATCGTCAGAAGCCGATAGAGACAGAAATTCGTGAACGGAAGTGGAGGTGGGTCGGCCACACACTACGACCATAGAGGTAACTCTACGACCAGAAGGTCCCGAAGAAACGAGCTCAACTTTTTGGATCAGCTCTGGTACTATCTTCGGTCCTAAGCTAATCGATTCACCCCTCGAAACATAGGAAAATCCACTAACCCCTCATTTAATGTGTCAAACTTTCATAGCGAATCAAAACAAACATAGTGTAGTACTGGAATTTATACTAGAATGGGGCACGTTAGTCGGTTTGCTTGGGACCAATAGGCTAGTCAAGTAGTGAGCCAATTTAAAATCGTTAGTTTCGTATTGATTGTTGCTACGACGGAGCGGAAACGAAATCTGCAAGCAAGCACTGGACTGGAATCCAGCAGAACATCGCAGCAGAGGTAGACCCAGAGGCTCGTGGCGGCGGAGCCTAAACAGAGAAATTAAGAACGTTGACCGAAATTTGACTCGGGCACAGGTCAAGGCCAAAGCTAGTAATCGCCCAGGATGGAAATCTTTCACAAAGGCCCTTTGCACCCCTGCGCAGGATCGGTAAGTAATTCATGTCGTTTTGTCGGTGGTATATCTAAATGTGTTTACATTGTTCCTGTTGGTGGACAGGGGGTAAATACAGATAATTAGCAGATACATTCGGAAGTAAAGCGTGGACATAAACGAATAAATAATCGCGAAAACTTTCAACTGTCATTCGGTTTACTGCGTTGTCGTTAAGCGGTATCTGTCGATGATCGTGTTCCAAATAGGGCGCATTCACGCTAGCGGCGTTACACGCTAACACTCCTCCTCGTGAACTAGCCTTGACCTCCTCCATCTCCATCGCAGCTTCCCAATCCCAACGCTGAAGCGAACCTTCCGATCATAACCGGCCCGAAAGGCTTAGTCAGGATGTCCGCGATCATATCCTCATATATCGATCTTCGCTTCTGTTGATCGAGTGGGACGGAGTCCATACATCCTTTGTTGTCATCCATAAACCTTCTCAGGAAAACTGCTTGCTGTATAGCCTCCGACAATGCTACGTATTCTGGCTCCATGATGGGCGTAGTCACGCTTCTCTGCTTACGGCTCATCCAGCTGATCGTAGCTCCTTCTAAGCGGAACAGATAATTACTGCATGACTTGCGGTCGATGGTATCACCCGTCCAATCGGCGTCACAATAGCCCTCCAAATTCTGCTCCACATCTCGAATGCTTCCGCCATGCTTCCGAGTTGTTGTATTATGATGACAACGATACCGTTTGTTGCTTCCTTGTCAGCCAAGTCGTTGTACACCCAAAAATCGTATCCTGTTACTGAGCGTCTATCGACCACGTCGTTCGCCCAATCCGCATCACAAAACGCCGTAATAATCTCCGCCTTGTCGTTGCCTTCATATACTAATCCCACGTCTAAGGTCCCTTTGATATATCGTAGTACTCGCTTAAGATATTTCCAGTGTTCCTCGGTGGGACAGGTCTGGAATTGACTGTAGTAGTTGACCACCGCAAAAAGATCCGGGCGAGTCGTTAAGGTCTCGTACATCAGACATCTCACTAGCTCTCTATAAGGGTTTGTGGTTCGCTCTGACTCCTTTCCTTTGTCCAACCGTAGACGACACTCCATTGGAACAGAACTCGGCTTACAATCTGTCATGTCGAAACGCTCGAGAAGGTCTTCCAAATAACGACGCTGGCTTATCCGCAGAACTCGCTTCTTCAGGTTTCTCTCGATCTTCATTCCGAGGAAACTAGGCACTTCCCCAAAATTTCGAATTCCTTTGACAGGAACGCCTTGACGGTTCAGATCTCGTTCAAATCGTGGCCAATCACCAAGATGTCATCCACGTACAAAATCAAAATCACCTTCTTTTTGCCCTCACCACGAAGATATAAACATTGGTCGCTACCACTTCTCTTAAATCCTAATCCAACGATGTAATTGTGGAATCGATCGTTCCACGCTTTTGATGCCTGTTTGAGGCCATACAAAGACTTATGCAGACGACAAACTAAATCCTGCCTTTCCTCATAACCCACCGGTTGCGTCATAAGTATCTCCTCGCTCAGGTCTCCATTCAGAAACGCAGTACGGACATCCATTTGGTGCACATACATTTGCTCTTGGTTCGCGATAGCTAGCATAGCCCGTAACGTATCCATCTTAGCGACGGGTGAGTAGGTTTCCGTATAATCGAAGCCAAAACGTTGGCTAAACCCTCTCGCAACGAGGCGTGCCTTATATCGATCCGGCATTCCATCATCTCCGGGCTTGATACGAAACACCCACTTACACGATATCGGTACTCGATCCTTTGGAAGCTTCGTGAGTGTCCATGTTTTGTTCCGCAACAGTGAATTGATTTCGTCCTGAATGGCCACTTGCCACTTCGGCCAATCTGCTCTTTTCTTCATCTCGTCTATGCTGTCCGGAAGATTGTCAACATAGTCCGTTGCACCAAGAGCAAAACCAGCGAATGTCATGTCGTAGTCACTGTGCCAAACAGGGATCTGCCTCTTTCGTCGGGAATTCGTTTCAGCGTTATTCCCATCGGCCCTAGATTTCTCGCACTGCTCATCCACGGAAGTATTGTCACAGCTGTCAAATCCCTCTGAATCTGAGTTGTTTTCTGCATCCCGTTCCTCACTCACGTCATCGTTACAATTTTCATCCAGTAAATCGTCCCCATTTTCAGCAACAGCATCCAATTCAGCACACCTTTCTGAACATGCCAGCTTATCCGTTATTGTTCGTTGCTTACCAGTCGTAGTAACCCGTGATTTTTCGTCAACAATGACATCTCGAACAGTCTTGATTTTTCCTTCCTGTGGGTTCCACACCCGGTAGCCGTTCACGCCATATCCCACGAACACTCCTTTCCAAGTTTTCTCATCCAGTTTCTTCCTGCTTTCCTTCGGTACATGGCAATATGCTGGTGACCCAAAAACCCGAAGTTTCGAGATGTTTGGTTTCCTGCCACTCCACACTTCAAACGGTGTCATTTGTAGATCAAGAGCGCAAGCGGGACTCCTATTGGCTAAATACGCAGCCGTTTGCACTGCCTCACCCCAGAATTCTCGACCGATTTTGGAATCAAAAAGCATCGAGCGAGCCTTCTCTACCAACGTCCGATTCATCCGCTCGCTTACCCCGTTCTGCTCGGGGGTGTAGGGAACGGTGAACTCCATCTTGATGCCTTTTTCTTTGCAGAACATTCGCATTTTCTTGCAGGTGTATTCCCCGCCGTTATCAGAACGTAAACGAGAAATATTGACGGAAAACTTTGCTGTAGCTTGAGCCTCATAATCTGGCAACTGGCAACTTCATCCTTGGAACAAATCAGGTACACCACAGTAAATCTCGTCCAATCGTCGATAAAAGTAGCGAAATATTTATCGCCATTCCATCCTGTAGGTGTAACCGGTCCACACACATCTGAATGCACCAGTTCCAACACACGAGTTGACCGCCGCTCCTCTCGCAACGTGAAAGGGTTTCGTGTTTGTTTAGCCGCCACGCATGGTTCGCATATCGCCATGGACTCCTTGCTACAGTCAATCTTCACCCCGAAAACCATACCAGATTTCAGCAAATTAGACAGATTTCTTTCGCCAAGATGGCCATACCGCCGATGCCACAGTTCTGTCATTTTGTTGATCTCCCCCGAGAAAAGGAAAGCATTGCTTTCTCCTTTAGGCGTGTAGAAATTAAGCTCGTAGAGTTTATCTCTTCTCTGTCCGGTTGCTACGACCACTGAATCACGCAAAATTTCAACCTTACCATTTGCCAATACGATCTTCATTCCTGTCGACTCAATCTTACTGAGCGAGAACAGGTTGCACCGTGCTTCGGGGATGTAAATCGCACCAAACACAGTCGCTTCAATGATTTCTTCGCCAACCATCGACAGCACTGGAACATTTCCAGCTTGTTTCGCCGTTACACATTCACCGCTTTTTGCCACAGCAATTTCCATGGGTTGCGCTAACGGATACAGCTTCTCGAATAACCGTTTATCGTTGCAGATATGTTCAGTGGCTCCTGAATCAATGTACCACCGAATCCGACTTTCTTCATTGGGTACCACCTGTCCGTCCATCAAGAAAATAACACCACCTGTATGTTCTTCGGCGACGTGTGCAGAGGGCTTCCGAGAAGTTCCTAAAACATCCTTCCTCCGCTCGGGACAATCGGCCAGCTTGTGACCCTCCTTTTGACACCCGAAACATTTGAAAACCCTTTTCTGCTTCAGCTTGCTGCCCGAGTTACTCCCATAGAAAACAGCCGATTCGCTATTCGTGTTGCTTGATTTGGATGCTGTGCTTCTTTTTATTTCCTCATCGAGGAGCCGGCATTTCACAAAATCCATTGTTATCTGCTCTTCCGGCTGCGATTCAATCGATGTGACGACAGCATCATACTCGGATCCCAGCGAAAGGAGTAAACGGCAAACCACATCGATGTCGTCGATTTTTCCTCCAGCGCTTTTGTACATTCGCATCAAACGATCGAATTTGAGAAAGTGCTCCTGCAGTGTGCCACTCGTGTGCCTTAGCTCATGCAACTGACGGTTCAAGTGCATCCTCTTGGCAACACTTTTCCTTTCAAAAATAGCCACCAGCGAATCCCACATCAGCTTAGGAGTGGGTTTTCCTTGCAGATGCTCCTGCTGATCGTCGTGGATCCGGGAGACGATCATTGATTTGCATGCGGGGAAATTGGTCCCGTCGAACAGCGACACCCGAAGGCATTCGTCTTTCTCTTGACTGCCCATTCTCCGTTATTTTCGCGATTCCGACCGTAAACTTTACTTCCGGAACGATACGCAACCAGGACACGTTCCTGGGCCCATAACCTAATGGGATTCCGGGATATTATCAAGAGAAAACGCGATAATTAGTTGAATCGAATACGCGTTTGTAATATTTATTCCTCTGTTTTACAAAGTTAGGATTGGAATGATAAAAGGTTGATATAAGCGCTACCACCCGCGGGTTAGAGATACGCAGGGTAGCACTGAGGGTTATTGCAATGTACACACTGATAGTAAATTGTTCTTCTTTAATAACTACATGCAAAGCCTTACAAATAATTATACACATTTGCTGGTCAACTAATTAACTGGGTTTAAAAATTTATGTTAAACATAAATTAACAAACAAAAACAAGATAAACTGGCAAAAAGAATATAATACTAAACATAGAAACTTAACTAACCGATGAGCCTACCTTAAAGTTTTGAATTTATAACTAAACTAGCTACCTAGCTACCATAGCCAATCGACTTCAAAGCCATTGTTGGCGGTGATTGACCGGTAACAAAAGTGATGATGGTTTCATAATTTTGTATGGTGAGGCATCCCAAGTAACAATTTCCAGTTGAAGAAACGCTTTCGTTTTGATTTTGTTCAGCTGCATGTTGAATAATAATTGCAAAATGTGTTCACTACAACTTTTATAAAACCCTTGTTTACACTGGTTTGGAGAACCTATACAACTGCAACACAAAGGTGTTGTCTAACGTATTCAGTAAAACGTTTATCCAAAATCAATTTCTTGTTGAAGAAATGCTTCCATTGTGATTTTATTCAACTGCATGCTGAATAATAACTGTACAATTTGTTTATTACAACTTCTGTAAAACTCTTGTTTACACTGGTTTGGAGAACCTGTTAAACTACAGCATTATATGTACACGCGGTTTAGGAGTAGAAGCAACTTTTATACAACGTTTATAGATACATATTTAAACTCAAGCTTTATTATTTTGGTGAACGTTTGTAGACACTTCTTGCCAGCTGCTTTGAAATTTAGTAGATGGTAAACCTGAGAGGCGTTTGTTGCACTCTTTTATGACTCCTAAATAATCATTGTACAGCAAGCGGTGAAAAGCGTTTATAGCACTTTTCAATGACTCCTTAACAACCGGATAGAAGTAACTTTTATACAACGTTTATAGATACATATTTAAACTCAAGCTTTATTATTTTGGTGAAAGCTCGTATACAACGTTTGTAGACACTTTTTGACAGCTGCTTTGAAATTTAGTAGAGAGTAAACCTGCACTCTTTTATGACTCCTAAATAATCACTATACAGCAAGCGGTGAAAAGCGTTTATAGCACTTTTTAATGACTCCTTAATAACCGTTGTGTAAGTACTCATAATATTCACAGATTAAAATTAGTTTAACAATTGTCGTGGTACGCCAAAATAATTGCTTGTACAGTTTTTATTAATTTAATTTATTTGTGCACATTGAAAAAATATGTAATTATGCCATAATTCATATTCTGTGATCATGGAGGAAGTAGTAACTAGCATCGGTTTAATCTTTGATTGATATTCTTTCGATTAATCTCCCTAATAATTAATTGAGAGAATTTATCTAGAAATGTTATCGTTGATTATATGATATATGTCTTAAATTAATGTTTGCATTTATTAATAACACCTATATATAATTTACCTCTACTCCACCGAGGGTTTCTCGAAGCAAGATTCGAACTCATGATCCCGGATTGCCAGCCGCTTCTGTTTCCATCTGCTCTGTTCTTGAATACATATTTTGATCATATGAGAGAAGTATATCAAGCTCATCTTGAGTGACTTCTCTTGCAGTCGAATAATCATTGCCTTATGGTTATATAAACATGCCTATCACTTGTGCTATTTTTAGCAACAAAATTGTGGTTGGTCGAACGTAAACAATCATTTAAGAGTGCTCCAAGCAGCTTTTGAAGCTTCTAACCAAAAAGGCAATACAACTACATTCTTGTTCAACTCTGGAAGCTATTATTCAACGTTTGATCAACTCAGGTGTTTTATAAGAGCTCCCAATGGTTTGTTTTGATGCGTTTATTCCACATCCTATATGGCTCCTGTCAAACAGTTTAACCGAACGTAAACAATCATTTAAGAGTGCTCCAAACAGTTTTTGAAGCTTTTAACCAAATGGCAATACAACTACATTCTTGTACAACTCTGGAAGCTATTATTCAACGTTTGATCAACTCAGGTGTTTTATAAGAGCTCTCAATTGTTTGTTGGGATACGAGTACAATCGAAAAATGCCTTTATTTTGCAAATGGAATGTTTGTTAATTAATAACTATAATAATAGGAATAAAAAAAACCTCACTATACAAAATTTTAAAACCTTCATCACTTTCATAGTTCTTCCACAGACAAACAGACGTAACTCTTCATTGTGTATCTTCGTTCACGCATTTAACTGTTGATTTGAATATTATCAGTTCCACGAACTAGTCGCCGCAGCGCTGGCATCGGATCACTTTGACGTTTCTATACATTCTATAGAACTTTTATGCAATATTGTCTGCGAGTTAGCGAGCAAGCTGGTTTTCCGCGAGAAGCCCGAGAGATGTCATTACTGAGGTCCTATGTTTTGAGATACCATGTTTTCACGAAAAACTATTTCAAAGAGATACGTCTGTTTGTCTGTTCTTCTTTTCTCCACGGGGGCCAACTTTGAATTACCAATAAGCTAATATGCGATAAGCAATAAGCTTGAAATGCGAAGAAGAAGAAGAAGAGTTCCTGACAAGTTCCTGATACTGTCATCCATCAGTTAAAACGACAAAAACATCGAAAACTAGAATTAAAACATGTGCCAAACAAAAACCGAGGAACCCCCCACCCCCCCTCAATCGTTGTCGTCAACCTGTAGCGGCGGTGTTGATTCGATAAGACGAAAATTTTGCGCCTCCTTATCATTCGGAGCATTACCCATTATATTTATCAATCACGTTCGTTGGCGCGCTTGTATTGGCGGCCTGCAAGTGTACTATAGGTACTCGAGTAACCCACCTACTGCCAACATTTTGCAACACAAGGGTTCGTGTATTTGTAAAATTGCAAAAACTTGTTGCACCAACCCATCATCGGTTTGATAGGCGGGCGGGCGACCCCATCAAATTGCAACCGATAAACAAAAGCTCGCTTCAGTTACAATTGACACCGCTGGTCGGGCGGTATTTGTGTCTTGTGTCAGTATCTACTTAGTAAGACACGACACACTTCAAATTTCAAATTCCACTGGGTGGAAAAGTGTGTGTCACAAAATAAGGCACATGAAAGATCGCGTTCGCGTCGTTCGATTCCTGGAGAGCCACTCGGTAGGAGTTTGATTGTTTAGTATCTTCATAACAACCGGCGCGGTTGGGCGTGCGTTCGTGCGTGCGTGCATACGAACTAGCGAGCGAGCGTTGTTTCGGAGTTCGTCCGTCCCAGTAGACCGTGCGCGGTTATCTCTACGCGGTTTCCCTGGAAGCGGGTGTAAATATATCGGACTGAAAAAGGCATGGTTTGCTACCAGTGAATACGGTGAAAATGATTACACGTTTGTTTGAATATTTTTGGTTGAATATTTTTCACTAAAGGTGCAAAAGCTGCTGCTGTGGTTTTAAGAATATCGAATTCATGAATTGTTTCAACTGACGCAGTCAAAAACAAGAAGCAGAGAATAAAAATGGTAAGCAAAGCATTCTTAGTAAACAACTTTCAATTATAAAACAATCAATTTTAAATTTCGCTTCATGAATATATCTGCAATTCTGTTTATTATTGTTCTAAATTTGCAAACAAAAATCACGCCTCTTGCGATCGTAAATTCAATCATTCATTAACGGGGCTTGACAGTGAAATTGATCCCGCCGGACCCGCGCGTTGAAATCCGAACCGAGGAGATATTTTGGACAAAGTTCAAACTCGTAAAAATACCGTCGTCGTCATTCGGGGCCACTCGCGCATCCAATCAATTCGAATCAATTAAGAGGTTGGAGTTGTTTTTGATAAGTTTGTTGCAGTAGTGGTGCGGTTGGTGGCGCTAGTGTGTGCACGTGCCTTCTTTCAAAACGCCGCAATCGGAAATCGCGAATCATTGATCCGCGCTCGAGGTGACTTAATGCAAAATTTTCCAATCTCGGCTAGCTAGAATCTGGATTCTTGCTGGGGAGGGGAAACATTGTAGATACAAACTAGAGACATACACAGTAAATAAGTAGCACGCGCGTGATTTAAATCGCGGTTACAATGGTGACACTTGTTTTCGGTAAACTGTTGGGATCGGTTTAGTTTCGGTATTTAAAATGCAATAAATATAGGGACGATAATGATTCCATTGAGCGCAAATCGTTGATGGGATCATATAACAACGTCAGCGCAGATGAGCGAGCGCGTGATAATCACCTCGGACCGGAGAAGTGTTAACAAACAATCAATGCTTTTGTTGTTCCAATATAGGCTCCGAAAAATCCGGATCGATTGCAGTAGGCGAACCAACGCGGATGTGATTTTCCGTGTAAACATTTGTGAAACAAAATCGGTTTCTGATGGATTAGTTCATTATTTTGTAAACTGCTTACAGTACATGCATATGCTCTGTTCAGACTACAGAGTTTCTTGACGATAAATGTCATCAGGATGGGCTTAAAACCTTGATTATAACATGTTATAACTGTTCAGTCTGGACAGCGCTTTAAGGTGATTCCCCGTAGCGTCCTTTTTCGCATTACACTTCGCAATTTCACAAGTCAACATATATAATAACATATTAAACGAAAATTCACTTAGGCTGTGTGTCATTTGGATAATTTTAACTTAAATTTGTTTGGATTTTGTTCGAAAATCCCTTTTTTGTTGATTGTAAATTTTTTCGAAAAGGTGTTTGTCAAAAATTGATTCCTTGTTTGCCAGAAATATGTCTGGTAGAATTTAGCAGGTTTATTTGCAAAAAATAAATCATATGTAAAATTTAAGTGAAAATTCACCAAATAGAGCCACCAAACACAGCCTAAATGTAACGATTAGAATGAGGGGGCTTTTGAAGAACCACGTTGTATGATTAATGCGATATGGCCAAAACAATTTCGGTAATGAATCGCCAAATAAGGCATGGGTGGATTACGACTATTAGATTGTAGATTTTTATTGCAAAATAAAAATGTTTCCCAATGGCAGGAAATTATGCTGATAAGCCTGTAGCACAGACAAACAGTCATAACACAGCCTTGAGGTACAGAGAGAGGTGAAATATTGTTATATTTGTAAACCAAATAATCAACGTAAACGCAATTAGAGACATCACTAATTACTTGTATCGTACAGGGGTTTCACTCACACAACTTAACCGATTGCTTCACCTCGGTAATCCAGCTCATTGATAGCACAGGCATAACAGACATTTTTCTTAGTTGGTAGTAGCGCCGCCTATGGCGCGCATTGTCAATTTCCTTGCGTTTGACCAACAATCAATACGAAACTAACGATTTTAAATTGGCTCACCACTTTAGTAGCCTATTGGTCCCAAGCAAACGATTAACGTACCCTATTCTAGTTGAAATTCTATTACTACACTATGTTTGTTTTGATTCGCTATGAAAGTTTGACAGATAACATCAGGGGTGTGTGGATTCATGCAGAACATGCAGGGGTGAGTGAAATAGCTTGGGACTGCTTGGGACCGTTGTTCTGGTACTGAGTGAGCCAAAAATAATAATGATTTTCTTCGGGACCCAGTGGTCTTAGAGTTACCTCTATGGTTTGACGTTTACACACTACTGCCATCTGTCGATCGTACGGCCCATGACAGTGTAGTGACCATATGGCGCTACTGTGTTACCTGACTTATAACGAATATACGCTGTATACGAGGACCCCGAATACAACGTATGACTCGTCTAATTTTGCATAGCATTTGCAATGTAAAATTAGACGAACTATACGTTGTATTCGGGGTATTCGTATATAACGTATAATCGTTATAAGTCAGGTAACACAGTAGCGTTTTACTGACGATGTTTTATAGTGAAAAATACTCAATGCGTTATGTCTGTTTGTCTGTGTCTGCAGCTTACGAAATAAGTGGTGGTAAGAATTATTTTAGTGTGCATTTTTGAATTGATTTTTTTTTCAGTTCGGTACCTTATGAAATTTGGAGTGATTATCTTGTTTTATTGCTTTGGTGATTTTACTTTGATAACAGACGTATTTACAGCTTTATGAATGTCGTACAAATACAGAGGAAGGTACTTGAACTTTTGACCATGAGAATGAGGGGCGCGTTTTTTTTATTCGATCTTTTGTAGATAAGTGTGTCATCTACATCATCGCTGACGACGAGATTACAAATTCATCATACCTAAGTCATCAGATATACAGTAATGACCCGATTTTGACAGCCTCTCCAAACATCAGCATTTTATATTTCAATAATTTCAAATAACCGTATTTTCAAAATCTTTCTCATTTATCTTCAAGATGGTTGTCAACAAAAAAATCCAACTAGTGCTGTCAAAAAAATCCAACGATCAGACCAACACCAAGGCTTACGTCCCTTAAACAGATTCTTTCGAAAGATAAAGTATTAGGATCAAAACTCAACATATTATCCTTAGATTAAATTGTAAAGTAATGAAACAAGAGTATCTTTAATGGCTGTCCAAATTTATTCGTGCTAATGAATAAGAACGATTAATTCATTGCAATAATCACTAATGATATATCCTAGACATCCTCAACAAAGAAAACTGAAACATCCAAACAATGCGTCTGTGGGAAAGCAGCAATGGGATAGATGAGTTTTTTTTTACTTGATAACCATTTTAAAGCTTATTTCAAACTTTACAAAATATTGGCTCATTCAAGCAACTGTAATCAAATAGTCACGATCGAATTCACATTTTTGCTCTGATGGAAAAAAAGGCACCAATTTGTGAGCAGTGTTGAGAGGATGTACATGCTATTTTGAAGCTACTCAGTGACTGGGTAGATCGCACTCATTTTTGCATGCTGTATGGAGTTGTCAAAAAATGAGTAAACTGGTTTTGCTCCGATGATTGGAGTCTACCCAGATTTTGGGTAAATGATTATGATGTCAATTTTTCCGACACGGTAACCGCAAAATACCCAATAATGACTACAAAGTAAGCATTTTTGAGGGAAACTGGGACTACCCATTTAATGAGTAATATTTTACCCATTTATGAGTAATTATAAATACAAAAATAAGTAGTAAGTATTAATTTTTGAGTAACAAATACTCATAAATGGGTAATATGTTTACTCATTTAATGGGTAGTCCCAGTCTCTCTCGAAAATGCTTACTTTGTAGTCATTATTGAGTATTTTGCGGTTACCGTGTAAGTACATCATAAAAACCAGCGGTAAAAAAAAACAAAACAAAAACTTTAGCATGGGATTTGAACACTGGTCCTTGGCGTGGTAGACTTATTACTTCCTAACTAGACCAACTCCGCTTGATGAGAGGATTGTTATAAGTATCTATCATATTCTTGCCAATGGCATGAAAATTATGTTCTCGTTCAAAACGCCTTCGATCCGTCATAAAGACGTTTTGTTAGCAGTAAAGCGTACATCAAATTGCCAGAATGTTATTTAAACGTATTTTCAACCCCTTATAAAGTGGACCCTACACGATTACTTTTATTGACAATAATCGTATTGTCAATACATTCTATATTGACGTCAATATATCGAGATTGACAATATTTCTGAATTCACACCATCAATATTATTGTCAATAATTCCCCTTCGCGTCAATATATTGATGCGTGTGGGGTTTGCTTAAGACAAACTGCACATTTTCAGTTGTATTAATTTATGAGATGTCATAAAAAAGTGTTTTCAACTTTCTTTATAACAAACCTCTGAATACCTCATAAGAAACTGTCAATCACTGCGTGAAGAGACAGTCCGGCTCAATGGCGCCATCAATGTTTACGTCAATCTGGAAAGTACAGAATCTCTTCACGAACTTTATAAATTCAACTAAGATTGATATTGTATACGACAAGTTTTATAGTGGTATTAAAACAGTAAGATGCACGTTTAAATAACAGTTAAAGATAAAAGCTAAAGAAAACTATTTTTGAAAATGTTGAATCTAGGAAGTATGAAGAATACATCTTTAAACCTCATATATAACGTGGGATGTTTTCTGCATCACTTATGATACATTTATACAACAAGCGTTCTAATTCTTTTTCAAAAAGATGTTTTATGTGTTACTTGGGAAGAAACTTCTGGGAGAACTTCCGGTAGAAGATGGAACAAACTTTACGGAGGCTCTGGGAGAAACTTGCTTAGGTAGATTGGAAGAAACTTCTGGAAGAAGGCGGAAGCCAGAGGGCTTACGGAACAGAAGGAGAAGTTGGGAAAAATCTGGAAGAAATAGATTTCTGGGCGATGTTAGCTACATTGCCTGAAGTTCCATATACATGTTCAAATGATCCAGCAATATTCCTGATATTTATAAAACATCCCTGAAATCCCACAATTTCTCGGAAGTTTTCAGAACATTACTGAAATGTACTTCGAAATATTCCTTAATTCCTTAGAACTCCTTGAAAGTTCTAGCAATTCTCCAAAAATTAATGGGGCTGTGTTGAAGTTTACAAAGTTTTCAAGAACCTCTGGGAACTTTGCTGAAGTTTTTGGAAATTCCCTGAGTTTCTTGGAACTTCTTTAAAGGTTAATTTTTTTATGAATTGGTGTGTCCTGATGTTCCAGAGCTTTCCTAAAGTGACCTCAATTCTCATGAACAAATGGAAGTGTCATGAAAACCATTAAGTTTCTATGAAGTTCTTTGGACTTGTGAAGTTTCCAAATTATTTCAGATGTTTCCCTCAGTTCACGGGAGTTCTCTGGACTTTCCTGAAATTCCCGGGTCCTCGAATTTTAACAGCAGTAAATGAAAATGTCTTTAATTTATCGAAACTTACCACCCTTACATATCTTTAAACTTACCCAAAAGTCCGAACTATTCTGCAGTTTCAGAATTTCTTAAAAGATCCTGCAGTGTTCCTGAAGCTAATGGAACCGCAATAAATCTCTGGAAGCAATTCTGAAGTTCCGGGGAAGTTGAAAAAACTGACGCGAGAAGACGAAGTAGAAGGCGACCTGCGGACCCTTCGTAGACCCTTTCGACTTCTAAGAGAAGTCGAAATAGATTTCCGAAAGGAATTGTAAAATAACCTCGAAAATAACTTACAGGGTAAGGTGGACGAAAATTGCTAGGGAAATTGGAAGAAACTTCGAAGGGAAGATTAGAGAAATTTCACGAAGTTGAAAAATTAACATTTTGATGGATTTATTTGTTCACTGAATAAAAGTATTTCTCGATTTACAGGAAATACCGGGATGCGCCATCAGCTGTTTCTCGACCCCTTGGTAGCCAAAAAAGGCAAGGAAATGGAAGCATTAGTCGAAAGAATATCAAGCAGAATACATTTTTAAAGAAGAAATTTTTTTAGGGCTGGCTCAAAAATTTGAATGTTAAAAAAGATAAAAGCCTCTCACAATCAGTGCTGTAAATTTTCATATAATTCGATTGAAGATGAACCACTACAACCATTCAATCAATTCTGTGTAAACGAATTCTCACATGACCATAATTTGAAGAGTGGGGGCGACCCCGGCGTAGTGGTTAACATCCATACCTCTCACGCCAAAGTCACGAGTTCAAATCTCACCCCCGGACAAGTCACGAATGACCCAAGAGTGTTAAAGTGACTACAATAAAAAAAAAAAATAATTTGAAGAGCCCCTTTCTCATTCGAAGCTCATTGTCACTGTCAATTGAGTCACTCAGTATCATTTGATATACGAGAGTGGAGTATGGAAGAAATCCAGCAAAATGGTCCCGAACAGACAAGTCGACCCGATGTCGGATCAATGTAAGGCTAATTTAAGGTCGATGTCGACCCAATGTCGTGTTAATGTCGGGTCAATTTTGGGTTTATGTCGGGTCAATGTCGGGTCAACATCGGGTTGGGGTTTGATAGAAGTCAGGTTGGTGTCGGGTTGGCTTAGCTTTTTCGCCGGAATGTCGACCAGAGCTCCGTTTGTGTGTAGGTTACACTCAATCGAATGATTTTTTTATCTAGTTCGTTTATTTGGAAGGCTCAATCGCGTTAGCTTTACGGAGCCGATAATTCATTGTTCACTGTGTGTAACAAAATTCACTTAATTCTATGTCTAGTAGGAGTTGAACCGATTACTCGCGGCTTACTCGAGGTTAGAAGGGTACATTTTCGAAGGATAGGATCAGGGGAGGAGCTTGGGGTAGGGTTTCGTTGTCTCATCAGAGCGTTGTCGCCAGTATGAACGGTAGTGCTGTTCTAGCTTCGTCCGGAGTTCGACCGGCTATGGTGGGTGACCAGTGGGCGACGATGAGACTCATCGAGACGGGGGGACAAGACAAACAAAAACTAATAAAGATAGACAAAAGACAAAAGGAATTAAATTCTTATACTAGACATTTGAAGAAAAACATAAACGGACTGCATATAGCAGAGATCACGGGTTGCCAACACGTCTCTGATAGGAACATAGGGTTGTCTTCCTTGGGCCTCGAGGGTATTCAAAAGTCGCTCTCTGGTGGCGTCATTATCCGTACATTGCCAAACTGCGTGTTCGATGTCATCGTAACCGTTTCCACACCGACAGATGTTGCTGTCCACGAGGTTTATTCTATTGAGATGAGCATCTAGCGAGTAGTGGTTTGACATAAGTCTACTCATCACGCAAATGAAGTCACGACTTCAGCCCAAGCCTTTAAACCACGCTCTCGAAGAAACATTAGGAATAATTGAATGTAACCACCGTCCAAGATTTCCAGTGTCCCAATCGGTTTGCCAACTCGAAAAGGTACTCTGACGCACTAAATGGTAAAATTCATCGTGTGAAATTTGCCTGTCATACAATTCGCCTTCCTGCGCGCCCACCTTTGCGAGAGAGTCCGCCTTCTCATTGCCTGGGATTGAGCAATGTGAGGGGACCCATACAAAGGTAATCATATATGATCTTTCGACCAGTACACTCATCTGCTCCCTTACCTTTGAAAGGAAATAAGATGAGTGCCTACTTGGTTTCATCGACCAAATAGCCTCAATGGAACTGAGACTATCCGAGAAGATGAAGTAATGGTCTGCGGGCATGTTGGAAATCATCCCCAATGCGAAGTTGATTGCTGCCAGCTCAGCAACAAAAACGGAACAAGGTTCCTGAAGTTTGCGGAAGGCGCTAGAGTTTTCATTGAAGACACCGAAGCCAGTGGATCCATTGAGACGGGACCCGTCTGTAAAATATCTTTTCATGCAATTGACTTGTTGGTACTTTTCAGTAAAAATACGCGGAATAATAATAGGTCGAAGTTGATCGGGAATCCCATGAGTTGCTTGTTTCATGGTCAGATCATATTCAATTGAGGAACTGCGATTGGTGAAGTGAACACGGTCTGGAGTGTAACAAGGAAAACACATATCTGATGATATGTAGTGGTGGTAGATTCTCATAAATCGAGATTGTGTGTTCAGCCCAAGAATTTCTTCAAAATTAGCAATTATAAGTGTGTTCGTCACTCCGCATTTGATTAGTATTCTGAGAGAGAGCTCCCAGAAACGGTTCTGGAGGGGTGTTACTCCTGCCAGAACCTCGAGACTCATGTTATGCGTTGAGTGCATACAGCCTAGAGCAATACGCAGACAACGATATTGAATTCGTTCCAATTTTATTAGGTGACTTTTTCTTGCCGAGAGAAAGCAGAAAGAGCCGTACTCTAGAACAGAGAGAATTGTTGTTTTATAAAGCGTTATGAGGTCTCCCGGATGAGCACCCCACCATGTGCCGCAAATTGAACGGAGAAAGTTGATCCTCTGCTGACATTTTTGCTTCAAATACGTAATATGGGCATTCCAAGTGCATATTGAATCAAACCAGACCCCAAGGTACTTGAAAGACAATGATTGGGTAATGTTTCTGCCCAAAAGATTAAGCTGCATTTGGGCTGGGTACCGCTTTCGAGTAAACACTACCAGTTCAGTTTTCTGCGGCGAGAATTCGATCCCTAGATTCATAGCCCAAGAAGACAAGTTATCTAAGGAATTTTGCAATGGTCCTTGCAAGTCCACGGCATGTGGACCTCTTACGGAAACCACACCGTCATCTGCAAGTTGTCTTAGCGTGCATTGTTCTGCCAAACAGTTGTCGATATCTTTGACATAAAAGTTATAAAGAAGAGGGCTGAGACATGAGCCTTGGGGCAGGCCCATGTAACTAATTCTGGAAGTTGTCAGTTGTCCAAGAGAAAAGTTCATTTGCTTTTCTGACAACAAATTGTACAAGAAATTATTTAAAATTCCAGAAAGTCCACATCTGTGCAGATTGTCTGACAGAATTTCAATGGAAACTGAATCAAAAGCCCCCTTAATGTCCAAAAATACTGAAGCCAATTGCTCCTTGTGTGCAAAGGCCAGTTGAATATCTGTGGAAAGCAGCGCTAGACAATCGTTTGTTCCTTTGCTCTTGCGGAACCCAAACTGTGTATTTGATAGCAAGTTATTTGATTCGACCCAGTGATCGAGTCTCCGAAGGATCATTTTCTCCAACAATTTCCTAATGCACGAAAGCATAGCAATCGGACGGTATGAGTTATGGTCAGACGCTGATTTGCCAGGTTTTTTAATGGCTATTACTTTGACCTGTCTCCATTCAGGCGGTACAATATTGTTTTCTAGCAAGGAATTGAATAAATCTAGCAAGCGTCTTTTAGCGATATCTGGGAGATTTTTCAGAAGATTGAATTTAATCATATCGCTTCCCGGTGAGGAGTTGTTCGATGAAAGAAGAGCCATAGAGAAATCCAGCATTGAGAATGGTCTATCCAGAGAGCCGCCGCTAGGAGACGCTTCTCGAAGAATATTTTGTGCTGGAACTGAGTCCGGACAGACCTTTTTAGCGAAATCAAATATCCATCGGTTGGAGTATTCTTCACTCTCATTGAAAGATGAGCGGTTACGCATGTTGCGAGCCACACTTCATTGAGGTTTCTCGTGAGAGTCCCTCGACGAAATTGCGCCAATAACCGCGTTTTTTTGCTTTGATTAATTGTTTCAGCTTTGTCTCAAGCTTTGAATATTCCTCGAAGTAAGTGGAGGTTTTGTGTCTACGAAAAGCTTTGAAAGCATCAGATTTTTCTACATACAATTTTGTGCATTCTTCGTCCCAACCAGGTGTGGCTGGTCTCCTTTTAAAGGGTGCACTTGGAACTTTTCTTTTTTGTGCTTCCAGTGAGCTTTTGTAAATCAAATCGGCTAGGAATCGATATTCTTCCAATGGTGGAAGCGCATCTATTGATTCGACACCGATTGTCACCGCCGTTGCATATTTCTGCCAGTCGATGTTTCTTGTAAGATCAAATGGAACCCGAGATGGTTCTGCAGAGTGAGGGCCACACTTTATTGAAATGATAATTGGCAAATGATCGCTACCATGGGGATCATTGATAACCTTCCACTGACAATCCAATGATAGCGATCTTGAACACAAAGATAGGTCGAGTCGGCTTTCTCGAGCCGGAGGTTTTGCTATACGTGTATACATAAATCGTAAAAAATAGCCGCTCTATTGTCGTCATATAGATCGCCCCACCCAGTACCATGGGAGTTCATATCACCCAGAATTAATACTGGGGATGGAAGAATTGAAACTAGATTCCAGAGTTGACTACGGCTAATGGAGGTTCTTGGTGGAACGTATACTGAAGCTATGCAAAGATCTTTGTTCTTCACATTTATTTGGCAAGCAACGATTTCGACGCCGGATAGAGCAGGAAGGGAAATTTTGTAGAAAGGGTAGCACTTTTTGATCCCTAAAAGTACTCCTCCATAAGAATCGTCTCTATCCAGGCGTATAATGTTAAAATCGTGGAAGTTGAGTTCTTTATCGGAAGAAAGCCATGTTTCACAGAGAGCAAATATATCACAATCAGAATTGTGAAGTAAAAATTTGAACGAGTCTAGTTTAGGCACTAGACTACGGCAGTTCCACTGTAGCACCGTGATCATATCTTCAACCTCGTTCGACGAATTATCCATCGAAAGATCAATCGAATGATGTATAGCGTTTCTCAAATGAGAATGATCCATGCCTTCGTCAAATGACTAAGCAACTGATATCACCCATTCGGAGGAGGTCCCCTTTGATAGCGAATAGCTACTTTTCTCATTTTCATAAAAAATGTTCAAATGATTTTGAGAATTTACAGCACTGCTCACAATAGTTTCAGTGCGGGCGAGCAATAATCATTTTGATTATTAAAAAAATCGGTATAAATCGGTATTAAAACTCAAAAATCGGTATTCTGAGTTACCTTATCTGTACATCGGTATCAAGTTTGAAAATCGGTATAAATACCGATAAATCGGTATATCTGGCAATGCTGGTTGTGACAAGGCGAGTTTTGCGCAGTGAATCAAACATCAGTTTTAAAAAGTAGCTAGTCGGTGATAAACTCTAACAAACAGTTCCCGAAAGTGTGTGATCGAGGTTTGTTCAAATTTTATGGAAGCCATCCAGGCTGAAGCAATTTTATCTATTTTTGTTTTGTTATTACTACTTTTAAAACCGATTGACAGGTTACAATTCCGTTATCAAAATGATTTGGTATCAATAAATACAAAATTATAATTTGCATATTGTTTCTTATTTTGTTTATATTATTCCTGGACGAAATAATTTATATATAAAGCATTCATGGGGCATTCCTTCGTTTCTATAGAAATGGGTAAGGTTTACTCAGTTGACAAATGTCATCATCTGAGTAACCGTTACCCAGTTTCCTCGATAGACACGTTTACTCAAATTTGAGTAAAGGCATGTTTACCCATTTTTGAGTAACTTCCCTTTTGGCTGAACTGAGTGATTTTCGACTCAAAAATGAGTAGCCTCAAAATAGCGTGTAGCACAGTTGGTGGAAGGAATTCGTTAATTGGGCTGAGCTGTCAACCTGAAAATTGGTTGAGGGATACGCCGATTGTTTATTATCATCAACATCGTTTAGCAGCTATCCAAATTGTTTATCCATGAGCCCCTCGAAAAGGAATCAGCACTGTCCGAAATAACGTTTGACTTCTATTGATGAATCTACGTTACGGTCGGCCAGCAGATGGAAATGATGTGAAAATGATAATGACGTTTTGCTAGCTGTCAAATCGTATGGAATATTTTTTAGTACATCATCACTTTTGTGGTTTTGGATTTCAAACCTAGGTGTCGCATGCACTGGTGCAGTTTCGCGTAGATTCATCAATTTAGGTGGGCTACATCCCAACTAACGGGAGCCCATCTAAAACGTAGCCCACTTAAACATAGCCCAACCCACGAAATTCGACTGTATAATTCAAGACCAACAATTGAAAAGGCCTCAACTCCATTTTGTAAACAAACTTTGTAAGGCCAGAATTTCCCCTACCTGTTCATTTTGTTAGTTTGCGTTCTCGACAAAATGGCCCTACAAGGTTTGTTTACAAAATTGAGTTGAGGCCTTTTCAATTGTTGGTATTGAATTTATTTTAAAACTTTACTTAGGTGGTTTTAAGCCGAGGGCTTATTTATCACATCGCGAGCTGTTCCTCAATATTAACATAGAGGTAACTCTATGCTATTAATGCGGGATGTTTTATTGACGGAATAGCTTCAACGAAACTGCCAATTGAGCTGTCAATATTTCTGATCCTCAGAGGATCGCTTCGCCTTCGCATCCAATTTCAGCGATGGAAGAGAATTAATTTAACTGTTGTGTTTATTACCCATAGGTTGCTTACACACTTAAACAGAGACCTTCCCAAGTAACAATTTTGGTTTTATCGGAGTTCTGTAGACCATGATTTAGACTTGTAGAATGCTATAAAGCCGCAATAAAACCTGCAATGTAACTTGGGCTGAGGTCGGTAAAAAAAAACTACAAGAGACAGCCCAATGGGGTTGTACGCAATGATGACGTAGGACTACGTGGTATGCTATAATAAATATTTTTGTTAACTGAAGCAGGAGCTTGTGTTTTGTGTAGGAAAAGGAATTTTAGCGGGGTTGTCTCTGTTTATACTCTTTAGTATGACTATGATTGCCCTGAAAAGAACCTTTTGATATGAATCTTAGTTGGGACATGTTCAGAAAATTAACTCTTTTGGAAAATGTTGGTGGCCCTAAAAAGGGCCGATGGTAGTACAGGCTTAAAGCCTTAGGCAGCTGCGTGTTCAGTGACGGCATCACGGATCACATTTTCTCGGCACACCTCGGGTTTCCTCGTACATCAGACCGGAGATGAGCTTGACACCACCACTTCGAGCCAGACGACGAATGGCAGGCCCTGGATGTTATCACGCAGAACCTTCCGATGACACTTGGCGACTCCTTTACCAAATCCTTGCCACGACCAGCCATGCCTCCTTTGTTGTATATTTGCTGTTGAACGGGTGAATCGCAACTAATGCGAACGCGCAGTTAGCTACCTGTTAGATAGACAACCAGCTCTGCCGGTACGATATTTTCTCGCTTCCTATTGGCTATACACAGTAACCAATGAGAAGTCGTTGGGAGCGTGTGGTTCTGAATATGGCGATGAGTGTGCAAAATATTACGCAATTCCATCCTCCCTATTCGGACGCGCCCAAGGATCGGAGGCGAATGCCACTTCGACTTGTTTCGTCTACTTACTACTCTCTGAAGACTGTGCTGGGGAAGCAGCATATGCATGTACGTAATTGGTGGATTTGTTAATTATTTCGACGCTTTTGGACAATGCTTGACATTTATTACTTTTTCAATAGTTTCTTGTTGTTGAACATAAACAGTCAAAAGCATTGATATTGATGCGTAAGCGTAGCCCTGATCGATTGGTGATAAAGTTATTAAAATTGGTTCAGGGGCAGCTGAGTTATTAACGTTCAAAATCTTTCATAATTTGGTTACATGTTCCATTTTCAGTTTTCACAAAGTGTACCCCCATAAAGAAATCAAAGACGTAGTCCTACGTCAAAATACCGTCTTACATCGGTAATGCTAAAAATTACAGATGTTTCGGTTTATTGCTGAAAACTGTGAATGAAATGACCGATTTCGGTAATTTCATTTTAATTAAACGAAAACGGTAAACATTTTTACCGGCAGGTATGTAAATCAACTTCATCACTGACTTCGGTGAAATATTTTACTGAATTTTCGGTAAACAAAGCGTTCCATTACTGAGTTCGGTAACGGTCTTGGTAAACGTCAAATCCACCATATTGTGATTTGCGATCGACTTTTAAAACGTCCGTGTTTGTGAAAAAAGGTGAAATTATGGAGACTGTTATGCAACACCAAGATGAGTGAATCGTAGATATTTTCCGTAAGTAATTAATTTTCGTTATCTAAATACAGATTACAGATGGCCGATGATGTTGCTTGTTTTTTTTTTGTCGGTCCAAGTTCCACTCCGGTTAGCGACGATCTTTAAAACAGCATTTGGAATCTTCATCCAATGCTTCCCTGTTTTCAGTGTAGCACCGAATCCTTCCGACAAAAACTTGTTTTTGTTCATTGGTGGAGCAATTTGCAACATTAACACATTGATCACGACTGCAGCCAAATTTATTGTATGGTTTGCGGTGACCGCCATCTTGAAACAATATTAAAGCAAATTACAGTTGAATCGGTTACCTTTTTAAAAATTCGGTAATTTTCGATTTGCATATCGTCCTCAAAATTACAGTTCTCCGGTAAAGTCGACTACAAATCAAGAAATGCACATCGGTAAACATTACCGATCGTTGGATAAATTTGACACCTAATTTTGCTGATCAAGATTACAGATTTTTAGGTAATGTTCTCGATTACCGAAAACATTACCGACCGTTCAGCCAACCGGTGAACACTCGTGTTTATTTCAGTTACCATGGGGACGTAATTTGTGATTAGCCTTGGTCCCTTTCAAATTGTATCATTATTTATGTACGGTCCTAATATTTGAAATGACGTTTCACATTCATCTAGTGATGGCCGATTTTCATTCGAATTCGAAATCGATTAACGAACCGAAAAATAAAATATTTGTAATCGGTTATATCATTAAGTTAAGCATTAACTTCTCCAGAGGATCATCACCGATCGTTTCAAACATTGACTACATTCTCATTGGTGGAAAAATGACAGTACAGCGAACAAAAAATAATCGATTAGTTGTTAATCGAGTAATTAAAAAATGGGACATCTCTGATTTTGGTGTGATTGTTTTGATATAAAAAGTGCGCCAAATTTCATCTTCACCGAGGGGGCAGCAAAACCACAAAATTACCTTGCATACGGGGGTTATTCATTGGATGAAAGGGACCGTGAACGAGGACACTAAAATAGAAAGTTTTTCTTCCGACAGTTTCATCTTAGTATTCTTCTTTGGAAGGACTCTGCTCGTAGCCAGCCCGCCGGGGTAAATCGTGCAAGCTATAGGCTCTCTTGTAAGTCGCAACATACAAACAGTGCCAATGAGTGTGCCCAACTGTACACACAGTTGACATTTATGTTAATAACTTTATAATAAGGCATGATATATAAAGTAATGGGTATTTATTGGATGAGTCAAACCATTTTGATAATTATCAGAGTATAAAATTTATACATTTGACGTATATAGGTGAAAAAAGGAAAAAACGCAATTTTAGAGGTTAGTTTTACTAATTGCCCGATATCTCGCTTAATATGAGTCATAGAGTTTCTATGTCTTCGACAACATTTCTCAACACTTTAAATTACACAACTTTGCTCTAAAACCATTCGGCTACGATGCTCCGTTCAAAAGATAGACTCGAGCGCCACCTATGTGGCGTAAAAATTAACTAATATGAAACATTCAAAAGATGGCGCTTTTAGTATTGAGCAACTTTGTACAACATTGTATTGCTGTAGAAAGCAAACCAACGGCGCTAGAGGCTTTGGCCACACGAATGGCTTCGCTGCCCCACTGTGCGGCGGTCTGTGCCGAGCCGAGCGTTTTCTCCTTCTACACTTTTAGCTCCCTAGCAGCGGTCCTTGGCCTTTAGCGGGAGGATGAGCGAGACTCCTTTATCGGAACCTCCTCGGCGACGATGGTGACGAATCACCGAACCAAATACTCGCCGTAGATGGTCCTGGTAGTAGACTACCCAGGCGAACACTCATTCGGTTCGGCCTGCTTCGTCTCTCCTTGGCTCTTAACTTCGGTGGTGAAACTAGCTCTCCTGACTGAGCCACCACAGTGAAGACGGTGGGTGTTCGGGGATCCTTGGTGGTTAGCCGGGAAGCGAAAGAATCCATTACGCTTAGCTTCCCTTGTTGGCGATCCGACACCATTCGCTTATGCAGCTCACGAACCACGGCACTTTTCGGGGAAACTACGTCACTTTAGAGTTACCTCTATACCCCTACCAACCGGTGACGATTTTAAATTGGCTCACTACTTGACTAGTCTATTGGTCCCAAGCAAATCGATTAACGTACCCCATTATAGTCGACATTCTAGTACTACACTATGTTTGTTTTGATTCTATATGAAAGTTGGACAGATAAAATTAGGGGTTCGTGGATTTTCCTATGTTCCGAGGGGTGCAACGATTAGCTTGGGACCGAAGAGAGTACCAGAGCTGAGCCAAAAAGTTGAGCACGTTTATTCGGAACCTTCTAGTCTTACAGTTACCTCTATGCTACTACCATAGAGGATCTTCGGTCCCTAGCTAATCGATGCACCCCTCGAAACATAGGGAAATCCACGAACCCCTCATTTTATCTGTCAAACTTTCATAGCGAATCAAAACAAACATAGTGTAGTACTAGACTTTAGACTAGAATGGGATTCGCTTATAGATGTACTTGGGACCAATACGCCTTTTTAATAGAAACTAAGCGATCGATTCAACCTCTGGTGGTGAATATAAGAACGTCAAAAAGATTGTTGTGAGTAGAAATTTTTGCCGTGAGACATTGGAAGCGGAACACTTTTTCACTTTTCCTGATAAATTGATTCACCTGAGATGCTCGAAAACTTGATCTATAGTTGAAAAATTTAATATCATTTTTTCCGAGATTTTTGCTACTGTTCAGGAATATTTTTGGTGAGAAAAATGTAAAATTCCAATAATGCCTGAGTGGTTATGATCTTCCGAATTTCATTGTGTGTGAATAGTTAAGATGCAAATCAGTTCAGATGCGCGGAAAATCGTAAAATAAGACAATTACTGATGGAAATTGGCAAGATATTCAATGAAGAATGCTTTAATTTGCGTTGTGAAAAATCCTTCTTCTGATGAAAATAAACGGTTTGGTTGACGTTTCCTCTCGAACTCGCTTGGTGGCCTCTACGTTGGTGGTGCATTATAAAGGCCTATAGGCTAGTCAAGTAGTGAGCCAATTTTTTTTTACTCTATTATAGAGACTTTCAGCCTGTAGCTGGTTCGTCTCTTTAACGTGAGCCAATTTAAAATAGTTATTTTTTACCGGTTGCTACTATAGTCGCTATATTCATAGTCTGGCGGCTATAATCTCGGGAACCAATTGAGCTGTCAAATAGCGGAACCAATCGAGCAAATCACGACCAACAACAGAAAAGAGCACATCAGCTAGTGCGAACAAATCTTTGGAAACCCTTTTCTCGTGACTCAAGGCTCGCCTACGCAAACTAACACACAAATTCAGGTTGAGAAAAGTTTCCCCTATCCGATGATGCCGGTAATTTGCGTTCCATTGGCGAGGAAAGAATAATCAACGTTTTGTTTATAAAAGTTGAGAGTACCTTTTCAATTGTTGGTCTAAAATATATTATATTGGTTCCGCTTTTTGATAGATCGAAATTCTATCCGCCAGACTATGAATATAGCGACTATAGTTGCTACTACTCTGTGTTGTGTTTTTTTCCGGTTTGAACAGTTCAAAATCTTCTAGGCTAGTTTTAGATTGCTGGATAGTGGCTTTCGATGACTGTTGGTCCACCAGACACATGGCCGTTCCGGTGGTACTGGTAGTCACGAACGCTTAAAACGTCAGTGATGGCGATTGGGTGTAGAGTAGCAACTTCGGTGAACACAACCGCATCTTCTTCTTCTTTTCCTTTATTTAACGTCGGTCTCTGTTCCGCAATCTAGTGCCAATCACCGACGGACATCGATTGCCATCCATTGACGGCAACCGAATGTGCAGGAAGGCAGCTTCCACACCTGCGTAGGATATCGCACCCATTCACAACACACATGGGCTGGGACCAACGGCTTTACTTCCCTTCCGAAGGAAGACGTGACCAGAGATTTTTATGCCTCAGAAAAATCCCACGGACCTCGGCTGCGATTGAACCCAGACCCATTGGGGTGTTAGAAAGCAGTCACACTTACCACTACTCCACCGGCGCCGGCTCACAACCGCATCGGAAATCGTAGTTAACTTGTTCATCGCAAGAGGTCCCGGTGCGATTTTTTTCCTCTGTTCGGGACATAACACTACTGCGACCAGTAATTTGATCTATTGTAGTATATCCCGTGTCCTCAGTTTAGTGCATGTCGTATTACTCCATCCCTATTGAGAAATGATGAAGTATTCGGTTTTCATGCAGTTGTCATTCTTGCCTTCATCGCAAGGAAGCGATTATAATTGAAAGGTCCCGCTATTTATACCCTTCGGAGTGTTGGAACACCCTCCAAAGGTGCGCCCCTTTGTCAATCAAAACTGGATTCCTTAGCAACAAAAACAAACAATGACACCGATAATGACCATGCATCAGAACCCTAGTCTAAAACACTTCAAACTAGCGAACAACGAATAGAAGATTAGGAATCACATAGATGAATACTAACTAAAACGCTGTACAGACTGGAGAGTTATAACATGTTATAACGGTTGTCAAATAATTGCAACACAGAAACTTCCATCAAGATAGCGTTATAACATGTTATAACTCTGTAGTCTGAACGTACTATAACTCATTTTTTCCTTGTTTGAATATCATCCTCGGTCCAGGCAACGCGGGGACTTATCACTATCAACAAGGCATAAAAAGTAACAAGGAGTAAGATGTGTTCCTTTGATTACTGAAAAATCCTGTTCGGTGGTAGATCTTACATCCCGTAACGTACCACGAAAAGGTGATCTACCCACGTTACGGGTGCGATGGGTGGCCTACCGATCGGTCAACAATGATAAATTTTCATGATTTTGGGGCATAAATTGGACATCCCTGGTTCAGCTAAAATTGAGATTTAGAATTCAGACATAGAATCGATCAAAAATTGCCTTTATTCATTTTCAAACTGATTTACACAATTAGAAAAGGATTGTGCTTTTCTTTATTCGTCAAGGGCGTATCAAACACTCACTACGGTGGAACAATATTTTGAATTTTTTTTCTAGAACCTCGAGAAAAAAGGGTCTCACATATGCCATATTGCTAGTAAAATATGGAATTTATTGACCCATCGTCGCTGGTTGTCCAGCGGTCGATAATCGAAGTAGGCAACGAAGAGGCCGATCACTTGCCAAAATTTAAGAAACTGCTGATCACCTTCATCGATGGCAGTCATAACGACGAGTAGGTACACAAATTCGTGTTTACGTACCCCCCGTATAAATAGAGTGTGGGAGAGAGGGAGAGGCGGTCACATAGCATGATCTTATGCGCTACTGCTTTTAAATACCGTTTCTCGCAGGGAAGCGCGGATAGCGCGCGCGAATCAGTTATCGAGTGACTGCGAACTTGCAATGATATCATTTTTCTCCGATCGTCGTCGGTGCGGGTGGACTCTCGCGGGTAGTAGTGTGACACTGGAAACATGTTTTGGAATTTTGGAGCATTTTCAGATCTGTGCGTGCAGTGAAAGTTTAATATCGATGGTGATTTGATAGATAGATCTACGATCGCCCCATATGAATGGGGAATCATGTGCGAAGCTTTTTACAATTCTACGAGAAACTGAATTTCGAATGCTTCTGATATGTTTGTAGTGCGTTGTCACTAGTTTTGCTGTGTTCTGTTTGATATTTGATGAAGTTGTGCTGTAGAAACCATGCGCTCTAGAATTTTTTTTTACAAAACGATCATGATTCATTGTGGAAAGAGTGGTACAAGATACCCAGGTGTGACCTTCCATTTATGTGGACAGCAAGTGCAAACCCAACGAAGTGTGAATAATTTCAACCAAGTGCTAAAAATGATAGCATCAAATGGAGTGAGTGTATGATCGTCCAAAATTTGTCGTCCATAAAATAAAAATGACGAAACTCATCATTCGCTCGTTGGGGTGTTTTATGGTTGGGAGTTCGCTAACTGAGTGACATTTCATCTTAAAAGCAGTTGCCAGCAGTAACATAACATTGTGTCACACTACTGTTTTACCTGATTTATAACGAATATACGTTGTGTGCGAGTACCCCGAATGCAACGAATAGTTAGTCTAATTTTACATTGCAAATGCTATGCAAAATTAGACGAGTCATACGTTGTATTCGGGGTACTCGTATACAACGTATATTCATTATAAGTCAGAGGTAACACAGCAGGCTTGGAAATCTTTAACGTATCGAGGCATAAAGTGTAGTTCAGTTAGAATCCTGAAGTAAGAATTCAGCTCTATCTCGTCATTGGTTTAACCCCAGTTTGGACGCAAGAAAATTGTGAAGTAGTCAAAATGCGTGAAAATGTATCAGCGTAAACGATTTTAGACTTACTCTTCGTGATGTGGCATTTAGACCATCATCTAGTATGCTACTATTTAAATCATTGCTCGTCTGCATTGATGTCTTTATTTTTAAGACATCTGCTCGGGCTATTGATGGACTAATAATTGCGATGAACTGCTGTGGTCGATATATTTATAATTTATCTAGATTTTCCTGGGTTTCTCATTTCCAGAATAACTTGATTGGATGTCATTTCTATGAGTTTATAAAATTGCGATCATGCATAACTTTGTTCAAAAACATAAATTTTCGTTCACCATGTTATTTGTTTCAGAAATTAAAACCATTTCAACGTTATCGTACCAGACCTTATGTAATTCCACGATACAATTCATCACATTATGCAACTACTTTTTTTGTCATTGGGCCTTCGATTTTGGGATCAGCTACCTTTTGAAATCAAGACCATGAATAGTGTGGGTGGGTTCCAGCGGGAGTGCGTCAGCAGGAGAAATCAAGACTATTAATAGGGCCTTAAAATGGGGTGAAGTTGATCACAATACCGTTCAATTTTCGTTTCTTAACAATCTTTGTTCATCGATATTGTTATACGATAATTTGTATTTCATTAAGTAGTTCAAAACAGCATTTTTGTAACGCCTTTGCTAACAAATGATGCACTGTAGCAGGGCTCTGCATTGTCGAAGCTCTAAAATGGAATCGAGTTCGGTCTCTTTCATACAACGTTTTCAACGCATCATTTCTATAACACCTAGCTAGACTATCAGCACGAAACGAACGAAAGGCTGGCAGTGGATTTTCTCGTCGTTGCTTTGCTCATCACTTCAATGAAAGTAATTTCGATTATCGAGATGAAACGAAACCTCATGATGGCTTTCAATTTCTTTCACCGACATTATATCACCGCTCTTTCAATTTGTTTAATTTGCGTTAATATATAGATGGAAGATAACTTAAACATATTACGTGTAATCTTCTGGTGCTTTCACGTGTGAAATGTTTTAAATATATATTTTCATTTTCCGTCATATAGGGGAAATGGATGAAATGTCGGCCTAAATGCCCCTAATTTGCGCCCATACATAAATTCAGCAATCGACTAAATTTTCAATAGTGACCAAAAATATCCATTAGTACCGTTCCAATGACGCGTTCATCTAGATAAAATGGATAAATAGCAGATTTTTAATGATGGACCCAATCTTAGATCCATAGGCCAACATTAGAGCCATTTCCTTTCCGAATCTGACATCAGATTTCGTTTATATGAACGATTTCATATCATACAATTTAGGCATTTTTTCAACTAGTTATTTTACAAAAAAATAACTGTCTTACCTTTTTTATAAAGAAGCGTAGGGGAGACTGGACAATAGACTGATGCAAAATTTGAAATTTTCACTCCACGTTGCTCAAATGGTTCCAAATTGGATCCCAAAATTTGAACTTATTTATTAACAAGTTGACTTGGCACAAGTTGGCTTTTGAAGTTTAAACCAAATTTTGTGTTCATATCTATCTCAAAATTCAATATTTCACTTTACTTTAAAAAATTATAGCTATGCTTGCAGGAAATTTTCAGAACTTTGTTGAAAACCACTTAATGATTCAAGTCACTAATGTCTTATGATTATGCTCAATCAACTGTTCAGCAGGCAACATTGGTGTTTCTGGCGCGTAGAATAGAGCACAAAAATCATGACTACTGTATATGCACAATACACAATTAACAACTATTTAATCATCTTTAGATAACTTTCCTTGGGAATTCGGAGGATAATTTCAAGGAATTCACGGAACTACTTTCCGATCATTCTGAGCAGAATATAGAGAAAATACCGATGATTATTCCATGAGAATTTTTGAGGATAATTGGTGAATACTTGGGAGCGATATTTGTAGGAGAATGTTTTGGGGAATTCCTAGGTAATACAGCGAGAATTGTTAAGAATTTTATGGGAATTGTAGGGTGAATTAAAGAGCTTTATATAGCGAATTATTATTTAGCAAATTGTAAGGGAATACCTAATATGAACTCTGAGGAAGTATCCTGTGAAGGGTTCGAAGTTGATTCAAATACGGAAAATTTAACGAGATCATAGAAGGAAAGCAACATTCTGACTTCTAGAACTAGATTTCTTTTGATTTGAAATGTTAGCATTGTTTAAAAAAGTAGAAAATAATTTGACTCAACATTAATGACATCGAAGGAACCAGAAAGCCAGAAGCAATCGTTAAATTCCATCTCATTTGACTTTTCATTTGATGCCTCATTGTCGTGACCTGGTCGATGTTTAAAGCATCGACCATTTGTCACTATGACTGTTTCAGTCAAATTGTCCCACGTTGTTCCTAGCGTCTGTCCACTCTAAAATTAGTCAACAGAAAGACGAAACGAGCCATGAACGAGCATGATAAATGCGATGCGATGAATATCATTCCGCACTCTTCCATCCCATAGTGTCATTTTAATCATACGTCCTATCTCCCTCACTTCGCGTCCTGGTCGTTTCGTAGACGTACTTCGATTATAATGACACGAACCGCATTCGTGTGTATTCGGAGCTTTCCGAAATCATGTTCGATCACTCTTGCGTGTATCGGTCAGTTTGCTATTTCATGCATGTCGACTTCTAGTGCTGCCAAATGCATTTTGCTGACATCAAACTAATTAGCGGTAAATTTATGTTTAATTCATTACTACCTTATCATATATACTACATTCTTCCTCTTCTCTACTCTATCATTCATCAAGTTTTGATTAATTTTATTATTTTGATCTGATCTTTTACATACTCTACTTAAATGGGAATCAAAGTTCCAACTGACATCTTTTAAATATTCTTTTGTAGTACTTTGTGCTACTTTAAGCTCAGAAACATCATTCAGAATAGTCAACAATCTACAATCGTGTCCCTAATTTGAACGTCGACCAGGTCACGACCCCAGACGCAGTCGAATGCTTTTTCTATGTCTAGAAGAGCAACTCCAGTTGAGTAATTCTGAGCTGGGTGTTCAACACGGATGAGGCTGTCGAGCTGTATGTCGTTTGGAGCGAGGGTGACACGCTTAGCATAGATGACCGACCCGCAGCGACTCACGAAGAGCTACTGATTCCGATCCATAGCATAACGGTGCAGCTTCTGCCTTCTTTGATGGTTGCTTCTGTGGGATCTGCAGCTCGCTGCTTGCAGGCAGCCTTTCGTTGTTACTGGAGAACAATTTTCAACGCCACACGCCGAAAGCACTGCTACTGCTGCTACTAATTTCGACGACCGAATACCACCACACAGTGGTGTGGTCGTTGGGAGCATGAGGTTCTGAGTATGGCGATCAGTGTGCAAAATATTACGCAATTCCATCCTCCCTATTCGCACGCGCCCGAGGATCGGAGGCGAATGCCACTTCGACTTGTTTCGTCTACTTACTACTCTCTGATGACTGTGCTGGGGAAGCAGCATATGCATGTAGGTAATTGGTGGATTTGTTAGTTAATTCGACGCTTTTGGATAATGCTGGACATTTACCAGTTTTTCAATAGTTTCTTGTTGAAAATCAACATTCGGAAGCATTGTTATCGATGCGTAGCCATATTTCTGATCGATTGGTGATAAAATTATTGAAATTGGACAAGGGGCAGCTGAGTTATTCACGTTCAAAATCTTTCTTAATTTGTTACATGTTCCATTATCGGTTTTCACAAAGTGTACCCCCATATAGAAATCAAAGACGTAGTCCTACGTCAAAACATAGTTGAGCAGTTTTGGGACGACCTTCTACCAGAGATTTTAAGAAAATTAGGCAATAAATTGCAGATTTTTTTAGGCTTGGCATAAATAAAACCCTCTTTTCTCCTAGAAGAAGCATTCTACAAAAGTGCTCCATTGTAAAGTTTGAGTGATAGGAAACGTGATTTTAAACTGCTTGAATGATGTGAATAATTGCCCATACTAATATTGAAAGTGACTATCGGGATGGTAACATTTTTTCCCTCATCCTCCAAAGTGACACGGAATCAAAACGGCAACATCCTGAACGACGACCTGCGAGAGGCTCACTCTGGCACCAGGACACTCCCACCCGGCTGAGTCGGTCCGGCGTGCACTCCATCATCGACATCTTCGCCAGCAACATGGGAAACAACATCTCGCAACCTGTGACCCACCAGAAGCTGAGTCCGGACCACTATCCGGTGGTGACCAAAGTGGGCTCATCCGTCAACCGATTCCAAGCTTCCCGATGCAACTACAGTCGTACCTCGATATAAAGCAACGTTACGTTATATCAAGTTAAGTTATATCGAAGCAAAAAAAAAAATATTTTTTTAAATCGAAAATTGTTTATTGTAACCCAAAGATGACCCAATTTTTTTTCTAGTCATCTAACAGGCTTACAAAACCTTTCTTATATAATTTTCCCTAATTTTATTAGATAAGTTCCCAAAGCTTACATGAAAGATATGAAAATGAAAAAAAAGTACTAGAGTTTGTGCCTAGGGGCACGAACGGAAGGTTGATGTAGGACCGCGATTGGTCTTTTTTGTGCTTAGTTCTTTTCGTTGTTTAAAATCTATATCCTTAAAACACTTTAAATATTTCAAATGGTGCCGTTTGTGTGAACATGGAATCGATATTAACAGTGAATGAACTGCGGCAACGGTGGTTTAGTGGTAAACGTGATTGCCTCTCATCTCAAAAGGCCTGGGCTTCAATCCCAGTCGGTGCCTGTGGGGTATTTCTGAGGCATAAAATCTCTGATCACGACGGGAAGTAAAGTCGTTGGTCCCCGGTCCATGAGTTGATGGGTCAATAGGGTAGGGTCCAGGTGTGGGAGCTGGCTCCCTGGCGTCGGTAGCACTGGTATTCAGTACGGAAAACAAGATCGACGGAAAATAAATGAAGGAAAAAAAAAGTAAATCAACTTTTTAGTACAACCGCTGCATTTATTTAATATTACCGATGAGTTTTCTAGCGGTGTCTCATAGCCTAGTCAGTAAAGGCACGGTATTACCAAGCCAGAGGCGGTGGGTTCGAATCTTTCGGGTTGAAAATTTTCTCGACTTCCCTGGGCATAGAGTATTATTGTGCTTGCCACACAATATACAAATTCATGCATTGGTAATGCATTGAGGCGAATCTAGGAACCTAATGAAACGTGCCACACACTGTTAGTGTTAGTTTGTGATGTCCGTGCGAGAGAATATAGATTCATCCCATCCGTTCGCGATTCTGATTAGTACGCGACCTATTCATATTTTATTTGTTAAATTTCTTAATTGTTCAATTGTTCTATTTTCACTATTTGTACTATGCAAACATCAAAAAACTACAAGGGACAGCCCTATGGGGTTGTACGCAATGGTGACGTAGGACTACGTGGTCTTATATGAAAAATGTTATTTGTTAACTGCAGAAGGAGATTTTTAACAAATTTATGGTGGTCCAGAAAAGGACCGTTTTGTCGTGATGATTGAGTAATGCTGAGCTACTATTAGGGTGTTCAACACTGATGAAGCTGACGAGCTGTATGTTGTTTGGAACGAGGTTGACGCACTTGGTATAGATGGCCCACAGCGGCTCACGATGCGCAACTGAATCCGGTCAGTAGCGGTGCGGCGTCTTCCTCTTTCTTCGGTGATAATTTTGATCGCCATCGCAACAGTTGCACATTCGTGCAATTTTCAATAGTGACCTTTTGTAAATTGATAGTCTTATTCTTATACATGGAATGTTAGATTGAAACTTATGGGAACTGATATCCAATTAATGACCTTGAGAAATGTCCAGAAAAAAAAAACTATTAAACAAATTTATGGTGGTCCTGAAATGGAACGTTTTGTCGTAATGGTTGAGTAATGCTGAGCTACTATTAGGGTGTTCAATACAGATAAAGCTGGCGAGCTGTATGTTGTTTGGAACGAGGGCGATGCACTTTGAATATATGGCCCACTGTGGCGCACGACGCGCAACTGAATCCGATCAGTAGCGTCGCGGCTTCGTCCTCTTTCTTCGTAGAATCGAAGGCTGAATCGAGAGCATGCCGGCAGGCTTTCATTATGTACTGGAGAACGCCAAGCACCGAAAGCACTGCTGCTGCTGCTGATGACGACCGAACACCACCACTCACCACACGCAGTGATTGAATAAACACCGTTTGGCAAGACTGGAGTGAAATCAATTTTTAAATCTGTGTTAGGAAAAGCGCTTTTCGCAGGCAATAGGTGATAATTTAAATTATGATAGCAACAGTTGCACATTCGTGCAATTTTCAATAGTGACCTATTGACAATTGATAAAGTGTTCATTTTAACAGATTTGTAGATGCCTTTCCAATCGATTGGCTTGTTTAGAATTAAAATCCATCCGATATGGACAGAGTTATAACTGTTCAAAATCTTTCATAATTTTGTTACATGTTCCATTTTGGGTTTTCACAATAGAGATCACAGACAAAATTGCTGGATGTTTTCTCCGTCGAATGAAATATTTCCCAGTATGTATTGGTTTATTTCTCCATTTATAAACTTTTCGTGACATGCCTCCCATGCCTGAAATAATAAAAATCTGAGAGAGAGGAGACAGCTTTGCTATCGATCACGCAAACGTCATCGAGATCCAGTCATGAACTGTTACTGCAAACTAGGCCGAACATTAGAAATGGGGCTATCATCCTTTTGAAAACAACTTTTTTCGTGCGGGCCCAGGCTTGCCTTCGCAAACCAACAACACGATTGGGTAGGGGAGAAAAAAAAGAAAACAAAGAAAACAAACCATCCGTCATTTAGCTGGCTTCTCTCTCTAGGATAGAAATGATGTTTATTCAAGAATTCGGCTATGGCTTATTCAGCCCCAACCTAGATACCAGCAGAGGCCTTCATAAGCCTACATCGATCTTCTCGGCTGAGGCAGCTGCCATCTTCTCAGCCGTTACGGAGTCCAGTTTTTCCTGAAAGGCCATCATTACCGATTCGGCCAGTGTGCTGAAGGCCCTTGAGAGTCCGAAGAACCGACACCCGTTGGTGCAAGCAATCAAAATGGCTTCGAAAAGTAACACCGTATATGTCTGGCTTCCCAGCCACTGCAATATCAGTGGACACGAGGCTGCGGACAAGCTGGCAGCGATCGGCAGATCGAAAACCCCAGTGGAACCGGAAGTCCCTGCAGCGGATTTAAAAATATGAATAAAAACGATTCGGCATGGGACAAGGAATGGGCTAATACCCGAGACCCTTTCTTACGTAAAATAAAAGGAGATACGAAATGCTGGTCCGACACCAAAAACTGGAAGGACCAGAGAGTACTGTCCAGATTACACTGCGGCTACACCAGATTCTCACACGATCTCGGATCCCGTGATGGATTCCACAAACAATGTATGGGGTGCTCAACCAAAATGCCAGTTGAGCATCTCATAATAAATTGCCCTGCACTTAAAAACCTCCTAGACCAATGCGGTATCGGTCTCAGCATCAGAGACGCATTATCCAATGACCCAGACAGGGAAAGATCACTTCTCAACTTCCTTAAAGACACAGGCTACTATCAATATACGTAGAACCCCGCAACGAACAATGACACGACAACGGACGAACGACGGCACTTGGACAACACCAGCTTTCTAAATGACATGTCAAACGGAAGAACAACGATAACAACCCCGCAGGCTACGGACATTGACACTCTCTCTCGGAAATTAACCACAACTTCGTTCACCTTCCTTACTGTTAAAACAATCGACACAGAACTCTGAGATACTTAAACTCTGTAACAAACACTATGTAATTTATTTATTTTCTCTCTCCAGGAGCCCCAATCCTTCAAAGAGACAAACCAGTTACAGGCTGAAAGTCTCTATAATAAAGCAAAATAAAAATGTTTATTCAACCCAGCGTTACATGAAAAATTTAATAATACTATGTATAAAATAATTTAAAATGGATTTGTAACGTTAATAATTGATTGTGGGTTGATATTTTTCAATTTTTAGACTTAAAAAAAAAAGTTACGTTATATCGAGTTACGTTATATCGAGTTACGTTATATCGAGGTTGCTTTATATCGAGGTATGACTGTATCATCGTGTCAGCTGGGATCAGTTCCAACACTGTATCGACTCCACTGTCGACTACGGTGTCCTCCCGGAGACGGCCGAAGACGTTGACCGGTGTCTGCATTCCATCGAGGAGGCGATATCCCGAGCCACACGAAACGAAAATCAATTATTTTATTCACGTGTCTCACTTATACATTTTTGTCAAAACATCAACCTTATGCATTCCATAAGACAAACCACATAGGTCCTATAAGAATGCATAAGAGGTATGTGTGGCTGCTTATACATTTCATTTGACACATGATCTTCATTAGCTTTTTTGACGTAGTATGTAGTATGTATATATGATAAGGTAGTAATGAATTAAACATAAATTTACCGCTAATTAGTTTGATGTCAGCAAAATGCATTTGGCAGCACTAGAAGTCGACATGCATGAAATAGCAAACTGACCGATACACGCAAGAGTGATCGAACATGATTTCGGAAAGCTCCGAATACACACGAATGCGGTTCGTGTCATTATAATCGAAGTACGTCTACGAAACGACCAAAGCACAGGACGCGAAGTGAGGGAGATAGGACGTATGATTAAAATGACGCTATGGGATGGAAGAGTGCGGAATGATATTCATCGCATTGCATTTATGATGCTCGTTCATGGCTCGTTTCGTGATTCTGTTGACTAATTTTAGAGTGGACAGTCATAGTGACAAATGGTCGATGCTTGAAACATCGACCAGGTCACGACAATCCCCACGTCCAGTCGCGATGTAGAACTTTTGACCGGGAAGCTGCATGAAATCGAGTTTGACGTAGTTTCGTCATCGATCAAAGTGCAGCCCTTGTGTTTCGTCAAAACACGGTCTTACAACACGCTTTTTGGGCACGGAATTCTGCTTCATGGGCCGGTTTGGATGTATACTGACTTAGTACGACTTGTATCTGTTCCTGGCAAGGATGTTCCGCACCGTTTGAAAGTTGGCGTTGTACCTTCAGTCCACATGTCGGATCGAAAGACCGAGGTTGGCTTTAACGCACGTCAACATCTTGCTGCGCAGCTGACGATCCCTGGTTCCAGTTTTTTCGTAGGTTCGCTGATTCCATTCTACACTCAGGGTTTCCTTATAGGTTTTGAGCACTCGACAAGCTTTTGTTTTCGACATCTTCAGCACTTTAGACAGCTTGGAACCGGACCACTCCGGATTTTCCAGGTGTTTGTGCACAATATTCTTTCTTCTGTCGAGTTACATTTAACGTTATTGCTGAACGCGATCGACTACTTTGATCAAACTTGCACCAGTAGTTGTTCTCTATAGAAGTTTAAACAAACCTCTGTCAAAGATTTTCGATTCCCAACACTAGAGGCGTGCTAGCGGCGCGCGAGGGGCCGATAGACTTTTAGTCAGTTAGTTACGACGAAATTCTTGATTGTTGCCCGGAGGGAAAAACAGCAAGCCGAGAGAAATTCTGATGGAAATTTATTTTCCACATGCTTTTAATGATGGGACAACCTAGTTTTAGTAGTTTACACGATTTTTTATGAACAAAACATGTAAATTTTAGCGTGCAATGTAAAATGCCTGTAGTTTACAATCGATTCTAATGGCCAACTCATTTCTGAAAAAAATCCATATGGGACTGTTATGCTTTTATGGGCAGAGTAGGTAAAGAGTAAAGAGGCTGAATCCAGAAAGAGATGACATGTCAAAATTGGAACAATCGGTTATCTGTCAATGGCTTGGGAATGTAATTCCCATCGGGCAGAAGACCTATCAACTGGATGGAGATGTCGCCTCTTTACAAGAGACATTAGTAAAGAGCCACAGAATCACCATCACCGCCAATTAACTCATATCACCTATCGAATACCCTTCCAACTATAATTGGGACTGTTTTAATGTTTGTCAAACTGTCGGTTTTCAAGTAAACTAGACAGCTTACTAGACCATTTACAAGTATCAACAATGAAACGTCAAAGCTTGTGTGACACAATTTTCTGACGGATAACTGCTTTTAAGTTGGGATGCCACCCAGATAGTGAACACTACATAATCCCAACGATCGAATGACGACACAAGAAACAAGATCTAAAAACCGATAAAATTCGATTTTAAACCATGTCGCAAACCGTCAGGCGATAAATTGAACTATTCTTCAAAATAATGACAATCGAGATAAGTGGAGCACTACAGATAAAGAAGAATCAAATCAACATTCACCCCTCGAAACTATCATCATTATTCGTGATTTGGGGACAGCAGCCTATAGCGCGATTTCATAGATATCACATCAAAAGAGGAATAGAGTTATCGCATGGTTCGATCTGATTTTCATTCCAAACAAAAAACCCCCGGCAACGCTTTCCCAATCCGCAAAAGTGACTTACGCAGTACAAACACCAGAAGCCAATGCCAATCAGTGTTCCTATATAGTGGTGCATGAAAAGATACCTCAGTTGAGTGAGAAAAAAAAAAGCCGTAATCGGACTAGCTGTTATCTTATCAACGCAGCTCCCTTCCCGTGCTGTGCCATCGCATATGTTGACGATGTTGCAACTTCGACATCCCGTACCTCCTCCCTTCAGCTTCGCCTTCGTCGTAGCAGTCTACCTGACTTGATTCCAGGAAAACATCGAGCTTAACCGCGTGCGACGGACGGAAATGCTCCTCGTTGATCGCAGTGAGCGCTGAAAAGCGACCCCATTCAGTAGCCTACTGCTTCGGGAGTTGGTCGAATTGAGGAGTGTGCGGTATCGATGAGCGTCCTCGTCGTCATCGTTGACGCGCTATCACCCGTCCAAGTAGGCAACGAGGTGCTAATTCGTCTGTTTATGCGCACATTCGAGCCTTCTCCTCGTGTTTAATAGGGCTCGAAATGTGAAGTCAATAGATGCCCGGTGCAGTGATGAAGCAACTCGTCGAGTTTAATTTTAAATAGCCCATTTAGGAAGGCAAGAAAACATTGCAGAAAAAAAAGTGCGACGGAAAGTGTATTTGAGCAAGTGATTAGCAGAGAGTGCGAGAAATTGTGGGTGCGAGTTACCGTGGTAAATACCACTAACGACGACGGTGGTCAATGGGACAGCTGGTCAAGCAAGTATCCCATGACCGATAGTGAAGTTTAAATTATTACCAAGTGCGTCGTCGATAACGGATCGGAACGATGACGGAGCCGGCTGGTGAAGATGAGCCGGGGCTGAATGAGCTGAACGAGCATACCTACCGGAAGCGATCGTTCTGGTGCTGGGGAAAGGTAACATTCTCCTACTTAGTTTAGTGTGACGTAATTGAGCTGTGGGGTTTGTTGAGGTTCGGTGCGGCAAACGAGTTTGTTTTTTTCGATGAATTCTTGATGTTATCTTATCTTGAGGTATGAATTCGAAATTACGGCAAAACTACACTCACATGCTGATAGCGAGCAGTTTGAATCTGGTGAATCAATAATTTTCATACGGTTTCGATTGCGGTGTTTTGGTGTTATCGCGAGTTGGACGGAGGATGATGGCTTTAGGATATATTTGGCTGATGACGAACGGAAAATTGACCTGCCTGAAAATGTTGATTTTTTTATCGCTGTTCTGGTGAATTTGTTCGCTTCTGTGTTTGGTAGTTTACCGCAAAGGGACGCACCTTGAGAGTTATGCGATATAGAGCTTTTTGACGTTTAATCGGCGCACACTACTGCACCATTTAAATCGAACGAGTGCGAGCAAGAGGGAAACAGATTAGTGGGAAAACAAACCGTCCATTCATCCATGTGTGCTAGATAGAGAAAGACGATTAAACGTCAAAAAGGTCTATTGAACTGGATGTCGATGAAGGAAAATGATAAGTCTGATACACTGATAGGCAAAATAAAGTGCCCACCCCATCATTTTTTGAATTTCTCTCATTTATTTGGTTCAAATTAAAGTAAATACACTGTAGTATTTTTTATATCTTATTCTTTATATTCTTTTTAAGTTTCACTTATAGAATACCAGATAAAAAGAAGAGACTGACTCGAAGAAAAAAAAATCAAAATGGGTGTAAAAAAGAACAGTGACAAAAAAAAGTGCCCACTGCATTTTAACTCCAGAAAACATAAAATAAAGTAAAAGAATACCAGCCTAATAGTTAATGTGTCCTCCTTTGGCCTTCAGGACCAGCTGCAGGCGCTTCGGCATGCTCTCCACTAGATTCTTCAGGTGCTGTGGATCTAGTTCTTCCCAGGCGCGCTCCAGGGCTTCAAAATAGTTATTTTTATTGGTAACACCAGTTTTGTCAACCCTGGCATCGAGAATCGCCCACAAATTCTCGATGGGGTTGAGGTCCGGGCTTTGTGGAGGCCATTCCAGTGGTTTAATTCGACATGACCGGAAGAAAGACTTAGTCTTCTTGGCAGTATGCTTCGGATCGTTGTCCTGCTGGAATACGAATTTCTCCTCAAGGCCCGTCTGGATCAGCGAAACTTCCAGATTTTCCCGCAGGATGTCGATGTAGGAATCTGCCGTCATTATCCCGTCGATTTTCACCAGGCTTCCCACTCCACCCCACGAAAAGCACCCCCAGACCATCACATTTCCTCCTCCATGCTTCACCGTGCCTTGTATGTGGCGCTCCTGAAGCTCCTCACCCGATCTACACCACACACGAACCCGTCGCTTCCGGTTGAACAGTTCGAATTTTGATTCGTCCGTCCAGAGAACCGTTTTCCAGAACTCTAGGGGCTTATCAGCATGCTCCTTAGCAAACTTAAGCCGTTTGACTTTGTTTGCCTTGCTGATAAATGGGCGCTTCCGAGCAACTTTGCTGTTCAACCCCTGTGCTACGAGACGGCGACGAACAGTTCGACTGGAAACTGTTAGCTGAAGAGCCTCCTGGATCTCGCGGACAGTTACCTTCGGGTTCTTCTTCACTTCACGCATGATCTTGGTGTCCGTTCTCGCATCCGTTTTGCGCATCCTGCCTCTGCCAGGGCGATCCACCACTGATCCGAACGATTTCATTTTCTGCAGAATTTTCCCGACCGCTGTTTTGCTGATATTGTACTTCCTAGCGACAGACCGGTGCGATTCACCGTTTTGCACATCACGAACAACCAATTTTCGGATACACACGGGAATTGCTTTCGAAATCACTACGTCCTCCATTTTTTTCAACTGATTCAAATGCGATCACGTGTACAAATGCACCAGTTCCACCCGTTTGCTTCAATACATGTCAAACTTTCAAAACAAAAACAATCGAGGGGTTTTCCGATGGAAACTTATCGAAAACATACCGATTTTTGAAGTGGGCACTTTTTTTTGTCACTGTTTTCTTTTTCAATCCAAATTGATTTTCTTTTACTTCAAGTAAAACTTTATATTTTCAGTATTCCATAGGTGTAACTTTAAAAGAATAATAAAGGTAAGACATCGAAACAGACTACGGTGTGTTTATTTGAATTTGAACCAAATAAATGAGAGAAATTTCAAAAATGATGGGGTGGGCACTTTATTTTGCCTATCAGTGTAGCTAAAGGTTACCAACCAATTAATTGTTAATCGCTGTCAATCGCAATTAATCAACAACATTAAGAAAACATACTTATTAGGGTGATTCAAAATATCGATTATCCAAATTAACTCTTGATAATTCTCTCAACATTTGAGCTCATTTGGTTGTGAACTCATAGTGTACCCCTTGAAGTTTATATGGGATTTTTGTTCTCCTTGTCCGAACCTTTCGGTATTTTTGTTTTAAATTCTTTATTTGTTTTCAAATTCAAATTAAATTACATTTCATTTAAATATAGGTACTCCAGTTACTACAGTAGCTTACCCGCCTTATTTTTTATGATATATATCTTAGTGTGTTAACATTGTTTCTGCTTTGGAAATTCCGTGTTTTAAACAGGTTTTCTAAACCTGCATTTCATAATAACAATTGAAATTTTAAAGCTAAAAACTAAAACTAAATCTTATCTAAATATAAAGGAAATTAATGGTTGCAATTGAGGACTGCAACGATTTTTGCCTGAAATTGTTAATTATTTTGCTTGAAATTTGATCTACAGTCACAACTTTCGAAATTCTATGTACCTCGGTAGTACTGTACCTCGGAGGCAACTTCAGAACTTACCTACTATCTAGACACAATCTCGAGGGGGACGAAAGTAATCCATTCGACAGTTAATTTAACGAATTTCAATAAAATTTGCTTCATAAATTGGATTTCTGTGGATTTTTCCGATTCGTAAAGAATAATAACATGCGCTTGCCGATTTCATCCGATTTCATCCGCTATAGATCATTGCACGCGAAAATGTAACCTCACTTTTTTGACAGTTCAAGGTGTTAGAATTTAAAATCGATTTGCATTATCGCCTCGCAGATTGTGACCGTAGTGATTCTGATTCTTCAGTGAAACTTGTTAACTTGTATCCGAAAGTAATCGGTCAACTCTCCGTCTATGTTAATTTCTTGCCACCAGAAAGCAAAATACGGTGTGTGTGTGTGTGTGTACAATCTAACCCCCACTGTCCGGCAGTGTTATTATGGAAGAAAACTGCTTTTTATTACCCTTAAATTAAAGCAGGTTTAGTCCGGGAGTTAGAAGGTGTTAGCTCTATTGCAGCTCTAGTGACCCATTTCAGAATGCCTGGTAATTCACGACCACTCCAAGGTCACGTTTACTTACAATAAGCCCCGCATGTTCACTCTACCTTTATCAAATGGATAATGGTATCATAAACACACTTCCAGATTCAAAAAATATTATTTCCAATTCCAAATCTGGCACGTATATAGTTTTGAAATTTGTTCAACTGTATTAAATCGATTTGAATGGACATTTCTTATCAATTTTGTTTCGAATACCTCTTGATTCATCTGCTGGCAGCACTTACTGGCCCTTACCCGCAAAAGCAACAACGCCTAAATCTCAAAGCTCTCCGGACGTCCCCTCGAAAATGCAATCGAGATATGTATAAGAACAATCTTCAACTGGAACGTACTCACCAAATCAATACATCCGGGAGCAAATTCCCGATGCTTATTCTTCTCTCGAAAACCCGTCGTCGTCGAACGGCAAAAAAAGAAACTCGGTGAGCAATTTTGTGACACGGAATTTTCACTGAACATAAACCGCGAATTCACGAATTTCACCACACCCAACTGCAAAACACGTTCAGAAGCACTTTTGGTACAATTTCGATCAATTTCTTTCGAAAACACAACAAAAAAGTTACAAGCGAGCCAACATCAACACCGATTGTGCCGAGCTCTTTCACGCACCATGCAGCGCGTAAATAAACTGAAATTAAAAATTATCACTCGCGATGCCACTAATTTCTGGTTCGGGAGAAAATCAAACAACGCAGATCGCGACATCTCTTCTGATGCTTGCAAACATGTTGAATCACGTTTTCTTTCTCTATTCTAAAACTTCCCGGAAAGCGAGAAAACTACTAATCACACACGTATAAACGTCCGGGAGGCAGAGCGCCAGCGATAATCCGGCAATTGCAGCCGAAAATTATGAGAGCGAACGCACGCACAAAACAGAGAACAAACTTAAAACACAACCGTATCCAAAGGCGTTCGAAACTGCACCCGCACTTTAGGTGAATCATCCTGTCGCAAAAAAGCCATGCAGGAGATGGATTCTTCATCGCCTTTAACTGGTTTAGCGCATTGGTCACAGGCGGAAGTCATGCTGACTCAGTTTCCAAAAGTGATTTAGAAACAGCGGTGGAGATGCTCTAATACGCAAAGAGGAATTGGATTCTCAAGATCGCCCAATGCTAGACAGTATACACTACAATATGTCTGATTGGATAACTTTTTCACTATTTTCACAACACAAAATATGCTCTAATTAGACGATTATCGCAACGAACTGCACTTTCCACTAACAACCAGTACAATATTACAGGTATACCGAGCGGAAAAAAACGAATAACGATAGCCCGTTGTCGTGACCAGGTCGAGGTTTCAAGCATCGACCTTTTGTGTCACTATGATGAATCCTGCCAAATTGTCCCGCGTTGTTCGTAGCGTCCGTCTGCTTTAAAATTTGTCAACAGAATCACAAACGAGCCATCAATGAGCGTCATGAATCTGATAGTACATCTCATTCCGCACTCTTCTATCCCATAGCGTCATGTTAAGCATAAGTCCTATCTCCCTCACTTCGAGTCCTGTTTTGTGATCGTTTCGTAGCCAAACTTCGATTTTCATAACACGAATCGCATTCATATATTCGGAGCAGTGCTGAGATTTGTCATTGTCACTGACAGACTTTCGCGCGATATTGACTAAATTGTTCGTCACATAAAGGGTGATACGGTCAAAATTTGGTCAATATCAACTTGACGTATTTCTTTCAATTTTGCATTTAAAAAACCTGAACACCCCTCATTTTGAAGGTGTGTGTGTGTAGAATGTTGCTCCTATTTTGATTTTGGAATTAACTCTTCAGTTGTCAAAATGCCGTCCAAGCAAGAAGAGCAGCGTATCAAAATTTTGCTCGCGCATCGCAAAAATCCGAGCTACTCGCACGCAAAGTTGGCAAAATCGCTCAAAGTTGCCAAATCAACCGTTACAAATGTAATTAAAGTGTTTGGGGAACGTTTGTCGACAGCCAGGAAGTCTGGATCGGGGGGAAATCGAAAACCGGAAGCCGCTGAGACGACAAAGAGAGTTGCCGGTAGTTTCAAGCGAAACCCTAACCTCTCTCTCCGAGATGCCGCAGAGCCGGACTATCGACTTACAAGAAGGTAGTGACTCCAAATCGCGATGATAAACAAAATACGACGGCCAAAGCGCAATCCCGGAGGCTGTACACGACGATGCTGACGAAGTTTGACTGCGTGGTAATGGACGACGAAACCTACGTCAAAGCCGACTACAAGCAGCTTCCGGGACAGGAGTTTTATACGGCAAAAGGAAGGGGAAAGGTAGCAGATGTTTTCAAGCACATGAAACTGTCAAAGTTCGCAAAGAAATATCTGGTTTGGCAAGCCATCTGTACCTGTGGCTTGAAAAGCAGCATTTTCATAGCTTCCGGGACTGTCAACCAAGAAATTTACGTGAAAGAGTGTTTGAATAAACGTCTGCTGCCTTTCCTGAAGAAACACGGTTGTTCCGTACTGTTTTGGCCGGATTTGGCATCTTGCCATTACGGTAAAAAGGCCATGGAGTGGTACGCCGCCAACAACGTGCAGGTGGTTCCCAAGGACAAGAACCCTCCCAACACGCCAGAGCTCCGCCCAATTGAGAAATACTGGGCTATTGTCAAGCGGAACCTAAAGAAGACCAAAAAAACTGCTAAGGGCGAGCAGCAGTTCAAGGCAAACTGGCTTTCTGCGGCGAAGAAGGTGGACAAGGTGGCTGTACAAAATCTGATGGCAGGGGTCAAGCGTAAGGCCCGGCAATTCGGATTTGGAAAAGCGGAAGCCTAACTGAATATTTTTCCTGAATTTTATACTAATTGAACTTGAAAAAGAAATTTAATTTGATTTTTTAAATAAACGATTTCACCGATTTACACGCGTTTTCCCTTGACCAAATTTTGACCGTATCACCCTTTAGTCACTGACAGACTTGATCCTCAAAAAAACCTTCGTGAAAATCTCATTCATTTTTTCGTCAATGACAAAGATTCACCTGGTAACAAAAAGTGTAATTTAGTACATTCTGTGTCACATTATTGTTATCCAAGTAGCTCAGGACGAAGATACTTGTTCACTAAAATGGATCCATGTAATTGTTTTGATCAAGTCATTTAATTTCGTTACAAATTTGGCTAATAAATAAATCTGCACATGTTCGTCACTGACAGCATTGTCATTGACAATTGACATGGTTTGCCTTGACTATGACTGTTAGCTCCAATGAGTGACCAAAGCAGAATTGTCAATATCACCGTGTACTGTCGAGATTTTGCAGCACTGATTCGGAGCTTTCCGAAGTTCATGTTTTATCCAAGGTGAGCTTATCTGTTCTTTTTTCTATTTTATGAATGTCGACTTCCAGTGCTGCCAAATGCACTTTGCCGACTTAAAAATAAATAAAGGTGAATTTATTATTAATTGATCACTACTTCATCACATATACTACACCCGTGTGATAAAAAATCGACAAATTTAGCAGCGCACAATCACGACGATGTGAATAACAACAACTGTCAAAAACTCGTCTTCTGCCACCAGAAAGCAAAATGCGGTATGCACAAAAAATCCGTCCCATCGGCATTTACTTTCAACAAATTACGACAAGCTTTACCGGAACAAAAATGTCGAGAGCAAACATATTTGAATCTCTACTGAAAATTCTCCTCCAGCTTCAATGCCTAAAACCACAGTTTTCTACGCTTGGCATTCAAAGTGGAAACGATTTGTGGATTCTGATGGAAACTTAAAGAAACGACATCCTTTCCGATCTCTTTTAGATTTGCACTTTTTTCAAACTCACGTCCTGGTCATTTTCAGATCACAGTCAACTTTTAAGAGCACTTGAATCGAAACTTCCGAAAAACGACTATGTCCATGGAAACAAGCTCCCTGAACTGTCAAAATATTTTTGGTGACGTCATCATGCAATGATCTATTCATCAATCATCTTGAATGAGTCCGTTCTCTCATTTAATTTTGTGTGTGAATCACGGTTTGACCACCTCTATGGTTTGACTGTCTGTCACTTTACTTTTTATCGCACCTCGGACCACTTCAAGGGGTAAGACAGCTCCTAATCATGAGCAATTTTAGAGTTCCTTTTGAGGCACCTCGAGTAATTCACATTGCTCAGTGAGCAAGATCACCGTCATTTGCATTCTCACTTTTCACATCACAGCAACATATGAAGAAGCGAAGCCGAAAGTTGCTGTCAAGCAAAACAACAACAAACAACCGGCTTGATGTGGTGGGAGAACTCGATCCGCCTGACCAAATACTCCAGATTCGGCATATTATTCGTTCCCATCGCTCAACAACCTGCCGTTTTCTGCAATACACCACCGTGATTCTGCTGCGGCCGTCGAAGGAAGTCTCCGTTGAAGTTGCACATAACTTCTTTAAAGAAAATATTTCATCCAGAAGGAAAAAAGTTGTGTTTAAAAACTATTATTCACTATCTTCGGAGCATGTTTCGTTCTTCGGTTTCTCTTCAGCAATCCTGTACTTGGTTGGATCGGATTTACTCTTGAGAATCTTCAAATCGCCCTGCTTCCACTCTTTCTGAACCATCTGCAGTAGCTTGGAGTGAACGCAGAACATTTGCTCTTCGTCTTCCTCACCGGTTTTCACTTCGATTTCGTCGGGTAGATCGATGATGGGCGGACTTCAACGGATGAGGATCGTACTCACCGGAAATATTGGGAGCTGTGGCTTCATCGTCCTCCTCCTCTTCGACTTCAGCAGTGTCGACTTTGTTGATGCTCTGGATGAAAATTCTGGGGTAGTCGGTGGCAGCGTTTTCTTCGGCGC